>NC_091753.1:54014982-54134982 GCF_043380555.1 Nothobranchius furzeri | reverse complement strand
GTCCGGGGGTTCTTGAGTACAGCTGATGGACCAGACTAAGTGGACAGGCGCTGTCTAATGGCCTGATGGTTAGTGCGGTTTCTGCCACAGAAGTTCCAAAAACATGACAGACGTACACTTAAAGGTGTTGAACACATGAAAACCATTTTTTTTCTGATTCTAATGCAGGGATGGGGAACCCTGGTCCATCGAGGGCCGCTATCCAGCATATTTCAGTTTCAACCCTGCATCATCGCACCTGATTTCAATCAGCAGGTGATTAACAGGCTTCTGCAGAGCTTGATGAGCTGCTGCACAGATGAATCAACCCCTGAATCAGAAGTGTTGGAGCAAAGACATGCAGGACACCGGCCCTCGAGGACCAGGGTTCCCCACTCCTGTTCTGACGGGTCACTCTGAGTTTTTCATGCAAGCTGAACATGACAATAGTCTCCTACACCAATCTCCTGCATTAGCTTCTGATAGAAAGTAGACGGTGAAACTCTAGGATAAGAAAATCTTGACAGCTCTACGTCACACTGTCACTTAACATTCATGGACTCACCCATCTTTGCTCACGACGGGGAAGGCTGCTGTTGGTTTAGAGTCCAGAAAACAGCAGAGAACGTCTCTGCTAGTAGAAGCTAACCATTAGCATTAGCAACTCCACCACACAGCAGAACTCCTTCAGGCTTGTGTTATTTGTGAAGATAAAACATCAACGTTGAAGAGCAAATCGAGTCACTGGTACAGTCGTGTTGCTGTTAGCCAATCAGAGGCAAGATATCAAATATCAGGAAATGAGACTCCAAATCCTGCCGTTTGAAGTTACTTAGTCCTCCAGCTGACTTCAACATCCTCAAGCTTGGTTTATGCTTGACGCATTTACTTTCCGCGCGGTGATGCGGCTCGCAGATGGAACACGCTTCACAACTCGTGGCGTTTATGGTTCATGCGGCTGGTCTCTGCGGTGAGCCAATATTCTCCCAAACTGTAGGGGGCAGCATGGAGCTCTGCAGCATGCATCCAACACTACACCATAGTAGAAGTAGAAATTACTCTTGTTTACAACATGGCATTCCAGCATTTTTTAACAGCGTCCTCGTCTTTTCCGACAGTGCGAGCTATTTCTCTCCAAGAATTATTAACAACATGTTGATCACGGTGATCTTTGAGAGCTGAATCATACAAATGTCTGTATTTACGAACCTCTGCCATACTAGTTCTTGCCAGTCCGCCATGTTTGTCCGCGTCCGACCGTCCGCGTGGTTAGAAAATTTCCTAGGTGTGCGGTGCAGAAAGTTTGGGCCGTGCGGAGGCGCGGTGGAGCGGCGTGGTTGTTAAAATGACGCAATTTTGCCACGCGGAGCCGTGCGGACCTCGCGGACGCGTCAAGCATAAATCAAGATTCAGACAGGTGCACTGGAGCTCCCATCCCCCCCCCCCCAGTGAACGACTACTAGGCATTCATTCCCACTAGAGACTGCTGCAGAAGTATTGAGTAAAGTTGAAATTTAAGTTTCTTTTAATACATAATTTGACCTTTCTTGCCTTCGTAAATTAATTTTAAAGAGACACTTTGTAACTTTTTCATATTTTTAATCATTTTCTTGAGCCATTGTGCTAAATTGACCCGTTACAGCAGGGGTGGGGAACCCTGGTCCATCGAGGGCCGCTATCCAGCATATTTTAGTTTCAACCCTGCTTCATCGCACCTGATTTCAATCAGCAGGTGATTAACAGGCTTCTGCCGAGCCTGATGAGCTGCTGCACAGGTGAATCAACCCCTGAATCAGAAGTGTTGGAGCAAAGACACGCAGGATGTCGACCCTCGAGGACCAGGGTTCCTCACTCCTGCTGTACAGGGTTAATGAAAGGCCATCCAGAATATTACATTTGCAGCTTCAGACTGGCGGGCCGCTCTGTTTGGACTTTAGGAAAAAATAGAGCTGACATACCTGGCGCTGCAGTCCTGCTCCGGCACGTTTCCTGCATGTTTTAGATCACGAACACATCTAATTTGTTTAATTTAGTGATGAACCACTCCTGTAGACACTAATGAAGGCTGGGAGACATTTCAGATGTTAGATGAAGGCGTTAAAAAGACAAGCGCACAGCGAGGAGATGAGTTTTGCGTTCAGTCCTACTAAGAGACACTAGAGGGTGCTAAAAGCAAGCCAAAACTGCCTAGTTCCCATTTAAATGTCCAGCTGGGATGTGGATCTGAAGGCACTTCTGAGATTTTTCAGGTCTTTAATGATTCAGATGTTTTTTGGCTCCAGCACACCTGATCTAAACCAGTTGTAAGAATTTACGAGACGAGTGATTAAAACGTGTTAAAGAACACGAAAGAGGAAAGGCTGTTGAGACGAATGGGAAAACTTCTGGAATTCAAACCACCTGTGACCTCCTCAGTCAGGAAGTCTCTGTCAATCTTTACCCCACTAGTGGGAAAAAGAGGTTAAAAAATGCTCCCCTGTCTACTGTGGGGAATAATTGTTTTTCCTCTGAATAAGCAGCATCTTTTTAGGGGAAATGTTTTGTTTCATGCCATCCTGCTTGGCCGGATTAGAAATGAAAGCCATGAAATAGTCTTAGCCGGGAAAAAAGGGAATGTGGGTTCTTTGCCTTACCCCCGCCTGAGCTGTCACCCCATCACCTCTACGCTGAGGGGGCTGAGGTTTTGTGAGGAGGCCAGCGCATCTGAATGGAGACCCAGCGTGTCGTCTACAGGACCCCCCCCCCCCCCCCCCCCCATGGCCTTCTCTAAGCACAGAAACACCAGAAAAGACAGAATGTCCACAAAGTCCTTTAAGAAGAGATTTATCAGACATAAAAAGGCAGGGAAGATGAGAGACGCTCTTTCCGTGCAGCGCTGGAGACGGGAGTGAACTCTGCCATGCATGTTGTGTGTTGAGATGCTCTCATTACAATCCCATTGGATTATTGGGGGGGGGGGGGGGGGGGGGGCATTCTCACTGGTTTTAGGGAGATGGTTAAGTCTGATTTGGCCAATCTCAAGGGTAGCAGGAGGAAGGATTTGCGGGAATGCGTGTTCTGGGAATTATCAAGATGATGTTTTAAGAGAATTTTTCAATTTTCCCACATTTTGAAAAACTTTTGCATCAAAATTACATTTCCTGTGTCTGCAGAGATTAAAGTGTTTTTGCATGGACACCTGCACGGTTCTGGCCTGGTGTTTATGCAGATCACCATGCAGGTTGTGCGTTTATGGGCGGTGGTGTTGGCGGTGCTGGTCACGCTCGGAGGTCCGCTCAAGGCCCATCGCCTCACCGGCTCGCTGAAGGCTCACTGGTGCAAATGGATGCATGACCGTCTTCACCAAAACCAGCAGACGCTCGGGCATTCCCACAAATGTAGCCGGGTCTCCCACAGTAAGTGCAGAAGTCCTCTTTCTGGGTGTTGCAGCTCGGGATTCCTGGAAGGCTCTTTGTGTGAAAACATTTAGGCAGTGGTGTTGGACGCTTCTGGTAGGATGTCGTTTTTCTTGTTCATCTGATCAAAGTTGCAGCAGGAAAAAAAATGATGCAGAAAACCCCCTTTTTGTGCAAAAACCTAAGGTGCAACACACAGAGCTCATTAAACGTGCGTAAGGGTTTGATCAGCTAACACAAACGTGGTGCTTTTATGTTTTGGGAAAATTTAAAAGTAAAAAACAGTAATTCTTTCTCCTGTAATGCATCAGAAATTGAAAACACTCATCCCAGCACTTCCACATCCCCTCCTGCGTTGATGGGTCTAAAAGTGAAATTTGCTGATAATTGCTTCTATTTTACAGCCGTCTGCTACTGGCTAAAGGAAATGCAACTGTTCTGGCGGTGGTATTGAGCCGAGGAGCCACTTTACAGAGCCGGGGCTGTAAAAAGCTTTCAGGAAAATCGGGCGTGAGTGAGAACGGAGCGCTCGGAGCTGTAATGTAATGCACACATGGACGAATGAGAAATAAAAACAAGCTCAGAGCTGAAACACGAGCTTCCCTCCCGCAGCTGCACTCTTCTGCAGCTTTCTGCTGGTCAAACATCGCACCAGGGAGGATTAGATTGAATTTTCAGATATTAATTTAAGAAAAAGGTAATTTATTGCACCGTTTTTAGTGTTGAATTCAATGTATTTGTAGTTAATATTACATCCACATTTTTGTTTCTGTGATTTTATTGGAATAGTGCACAAAATAAGGTGTGAGAGGAGGATTTTCACTATTTTTATTATTAATACATTATTATTATTATTATTATTATTATTATTATTATTATTATTATTATTATTATTATGAGACTAATTTTAATAGATAAAATCAAAACTTTTTCTCCTGAATCCAGATTAGTTTTGGATTATGTCAAGCTGCTTCCACCGGAGGGCGCTGTTCGTTAACTAATGCTCAGTGACGCAGACTGGAGGAGGAAAGGCTTTTGTTCCTTTAAAAAAAACTTCCTGATTTTTAAACAAACTTCACTTTTTAATCTAAAACGTATCATGAAGTTTTAACCTCATTTGATGTGAAACTAGATTTTTTTAAAAAAGCTGTTTTCTGCCGATTTTTTGGGGAATAAAATCTGAGATGAATTTGCAGCTCATTGATGTCTGAAGTGGAAAAACAGGATATAAAAAATGTTTTATTCAAGCGGATGTCAAATAAGCGCCGTGGAAAAATACCGTAGACCTTTAAAAAAGGGACATAAACTGTTTATTTCCTTAAGTTTTATTATTTACTTCAAGATTCAAAAATATTTTAAGGGAATCTCTTTGGGGGCTTTTAAATGTTTTTAATACAACGAAAACACAATAAAGGAGCAAAAGCATTAAAGTAGCGTATCATTTAAAAAACAGCTGATCATCAAAGCTAAAATGACAATAAACCCGGAAGTGCGCCTGTCAGCGGGGCGACGGCGCCTGAACGCACCTTCTCCCTCGGTGGATCCAGACGGGAAGAGGTTAAACCTCCGAGTCGCTGTGCGGACGGCTGGAGGACGCACGCGGAACATTCTGCTCTCTGTGAATGAAACGCTGCGACTATGACTCCGGATTCCTCCTCTTCTTCATCTCCTTCCTCCTCCTCATCTCTCCTGAGGTCCGGAGTCTGAAGCGGAGATCAGGAGCTGCGCGTCGGTGTGAACCAGAGGAAAAGTGATGGAAAAGTTGCTCTGAGCCCGGACTGGACACATTCAAGAAGTTTCTGCTTTTGTGGGGACAGATGAGTTCAGTCTGGACTGAAATGATGTGACTGCGGACTAAAGCCACCCTGGATTTACGCTCTGCTTTGCTGCGGGTTTTGGTCACTTTCTGACTCTCCTGTTTTCATTTTTGCGCAGATCCTACATGCCTTTAGCAGGATTTCCGCAGGTCCGAGCGCAGGGCGGCGGGATGAACCCAAAGAGCGGACAGAGTTGTGAAACGCGCAAACGGGACTCACGTTCAGATTAGTTGGAATAGTTCCTGGATTGTTGCGCCTCAGTCCAGAAACCAGAGCGAGCGAGCGCCTCACTCCTGGGACTCCAAACAGACGCTGGACTTTATAAACTGTTTCAGCTTTTGTCATGGAGTAGTGGATGCCTGAGTGGTTCTGTTGAATAATCTGGGTTACACAAGAACATTTCTTATAAGAGAGGCGCTGAATGATGTCTCCAGCTTCAGTTGGATTTGTTCTTCTGTTAGGATTTCTCCATGTGGGCTCAGGTGAGTTCAGAAGAATGATTCGCAACAACTCAGCAGCTTATTTTTAATATTTACTAAAAACATTCATGAACTTAACTCCAGATGCAAATTGATGCTTAAAAAGTCATAAATATGAGGATTTGTGCACAAAAACACGATTTTGCTTGTGAATTTCATCTCGTGTGTGATTTGTTGGTTTAATTTATACACATAAATATTTCCCTGGTGTCTAATTTTAGTTTAAAGGCTTTTAAAAGTGGTAAATGAAGATTTTTTTTTGTGGGAAAGAAAAATCAACATCCTAAATTTTAAAGCTGAGCTCTCATAAAGTCGCACATAAAGTGCTGAGGCCATGTGGGATCAGTGAAGGGAGCAGCTCTCATCGGTCATGCAGACAGGAGAAGCCCCAGTGGGAGCCATGTTTCCATGCATGTTGGGATTCTCACCCTGAATGACTGTTATTGCTGACTACAACGTTTTTATTTTTTTTTTTATATCAACTCAACAGATTTAGCTTTATTTGTCATTTGAATCCGGTGTTCTGTGCCATGCACCAACACAGCTTTCTGATGCTGCTGCTAGTTATTTGTTTTCCTACATGGAGCTCATGTCCCCCCAACCCATCACATGGATGTCTTTATGGAGTTTCTGGACCGCGCTGGCTGGGGCTTTCCAGGTCAGTTGCTCTAAAGTTCAGAAGTGAATCATCCCATCGATATTAAGAGGAAAGGGAACATTAACTCGTATAAAATCTGAGTTTCAAACCCCCAAAAAATCACTCAATAAAACAGGATTAAACAAACGCAGGGTGTCCTGTTTAGATATAAAGTTTGTTTTAGCTCACCAACGCGGTAAACAGCGGTGTGGCCTGGGCCCTTTGCACTGCTGCAGCGTTGCTCTGGCTAACCTACAATTACCTTAGTGATTATTTTCAAGTTTGAACCCGAAAAGCCGCTGAAGCCTAAATCTGTTGTCTGGTTCCAGATTTCTCGTTTTCAGGGGCTTCGTCCCTTCTTCAACAACTTTTCTTTATTCGGGGTTTTAGTTCGGGTGTAAAGGGGAACCTAAATGTCCCGGAGAAGCGAGCGGTCTGTGAGGAGTTGTCATGAAACCTAAACAGGAAGTGAGGTCAGAGGTTGTTCCTGAGAACTAGGTGGTGGCTCCGTCTGCTCCACCTTGAGTCGCCAGCAACGGTCCGGTCCTGTGAGAGGGTCTTTCATACACCAGGGTCTCGTATTACCCCTCAGCATGGGGATGTCTAGCAGTGTTTTATGGTGTGTGTGTGGGTGTGTGTGTGTGTGTGTGTGTGTGTGTGTGTGTGTGTCAGCCGTTGGTTGGAGGAGTGAGACGGACTTCACTGACTTTGTGTTTTGCCGTTAATGAAGCGTTGCTTTGACGCGCAGAAGTTATCGAATCGTAAGGAAACTCTCTGAATCGTGTGACGTTACCTTCACGCTGCTATCCAGGCAGCAGCTTTTTTATCCCGGCTTGCTTCGGCGAAACAGAAGGAGGTCCGCCGACCTTTGCCCTGTCAGACTTGTGATGGCTTGCTTATTGCCCCTCTCTGCTCTGTCTGAAGGTTGTAAATTGATACCTTCGCCTGTCAAGTCCCACCCTGTTATCAGTGATCTGTCCTCCTCCTGTACACTAAATGCTTGTTATCTTGCCTCCACGTGCTCGTCAGACCCCACAGA
Source organism: Nothobranchius furzeri (assembly GCF_043380555.1). NCBI lineage: Eukaryota > Metazoa > Chordata > Actinopteri > Cyprinodontiformes > Nothobranchiidae > Nothobranchius > Nothobranchius furzeri. Next base: position 54,127,636 of record NC_091753.1, on the reverse strand, counting down.
CACCGTTCAGGTGGAGGCAGAGGGGTGGCTGCGCTCAGTGGGACCCTGGATCGTTCTGAGGAGACGGCTGCTGTGGAAATGAACATTAGAGACAAACCTCCAGCTCGTCTCGTAAAGTTCACGCCCGTGTTGCTGTAAATTGTTATCCAGCCCGCCGCGGCGTGCTGATAAAGACGTGTGCAGTGGGAGTGGTGTCCCGGTAGTCAGCCCCAGCCACGGTGCAGAGATGTGCCGGTCGTGACAAATTGACTCATAAGTGCTGATAAATTGCAGAGGTCTTCTAGTCGCCACGTCACGATGGCGTGACGAGACGCAGCCGACTCCACGGCCGGTTAATGGCCAGAGACCACAGGTGAGACTTGTCTCCGTGACTGCCTCTCACTTTAGCCGCGTTTCCACTGCAGGAGCTCTGGGAGATTTGGGAGGGGGGCAGGTGACAGGAAAATCAGCCCGTTCAGCCGTTAGCGTGTAGCTAGTGATGTCACTGCCCAGCCATCATGCGGGCCCTATATGGGTATATGTGGGTTAGGGTTAGGGTTCGTCTGCAGTTTCCATGGGGGGCCCACAAGGGTGTGCCCACATAGATCTTAAGGGCCCCTACATGAGTTTTCAGAGGGACTCAGATAGTTGGACTCATACATGGGCCTGTTACAATCTGTGGGGTAAATCAACGTGGGGCCTGCATGGAAAATATGGACAAACCCTGTTGGCACCCATATGTTTGCCCATGTATATCCATGTGGGGAACCATCTATTGGTGCTGGCTGGGTGATCAGTGCCAAAAGGCGCCTACAAACATCAATGACATTACGTTTTATTTTATGGATGTAAGCCGTAATTTAATCCATTGAGGCGGGCGGGTGAGCAGAGCAGCGTTCAAAGACCGGAAGCAGCACGGTTTTCTGTAGGAGACCAAGCAACAGCGTAATTTACTGCGTTGTGGGCGGATTTTTGTTCAGGCGTTCAGTTTAGAAATGAGAATTTCAGCGCGGCGTTAACGCTGCCTCTTGTCTTCTCCTTTCACTCCGCTTTACCAGCAGCTCTTCCAATTTTACAAATGCTGGATGTTCGGTGACACCTGACGATGTCATTCCCTAATGAGTTCCAATCAACCTGCATGCATTAGTCACAAGCCCCGCCCAGTACCTCACCGGCCTTTTGTAAACAGCCGGGTACTTGGTTGGAACCTGAAACGGACCCCCGGTGAAGGGTCCGGTAAAACTACCCGGAAGCTCCGATGGTGGAAACGAGTCTCACGTCTACAAATGTCCTCATGAAGCCTCAAACGTCCCTCACGCTCACCAGCTTTGCATCAGTGTTGCGATGTTCCTGATGGGTCCCATAACGGTTTTCTTTAGTTGAATTTAAATCTCTCGAGAGTGCCGCCTCGCCTCGCCTCTTTTCCCTCCGCTTGGAAAATCTCACACCTGTGCAAGGTGAAAGTGCCATTAAAGCCACATCTCCATGACTTCCACTAATGCACATTAATCGGATCCTAATCCCAATGAAACAAGCTTTTATGCCTTAAGATCCGGGATTAGGCAGCCTCTGGGATTAGTAAACCCTGACGGAGGAATGCAGGAGGGCGGGCGGCTCTTCCCGTTGATGGGAACTTACAGCTGAGTCATTAATGATCGACAAGATAAACATTTCAAAGCAGTTGGTTTGAGGGCAGATAAATTAGGCGGCGGTGCTTAATGACCTGCTTTCCTGCCACTGCTCTTCCTTTAATGACCTAAAAGTGCTGCTTAATTGGATTAAATGAACAAATCCAACTGATGTCGATGGTTTGTGATTTCCCCCTGGCTGCCGCTCACACGTCTTTAGGGCAGCCAGAGGGTCAGAGTGTTTTTTAAACTGAAACGTGTCGCTCTTGGTATTTTGTAACCGATGCGAAGCCCCAAACATTCTGGGACCTTCTAAGATGGTCAGGATCATAATTTGATCAAAATATTTGCCTCCCGGCTGATTGGAACCCGGAGGCGCATCCCAGACGCTCCGGTACAGTTAATGCATCTTGTCCTGACAGCTGACGTGGAGGACAAACACCCCCTTATTCCCCCTTAGTGTAAAGGTGATGGACGGTGTTCCCTCGTAGGATGAAAGGTGCTGTCTGCTTTCTGTCCCAAATCAAAATGGTGGAGTTTGAAGTCCTGCAGCTTTGTTTTCTGACACGAAAAATGCAAAAATCATCTGTTGCACAATCAGATTAGGTTGTCTTTAGGGATGTGAATCTGACCCCTGCTTTCCACCGGAGCCGTCAGCAGCACGTCATAGCTGCTGATAGGAACCGCTGTGGTCAACAGAACCTTTTCCACTGGAGCCGTCAGCAGCGCGAGTCGGCCGCGTCTCAGGAGCAGCATGTCGCGGCCCTTACGCGCCGGTTCTATTTTCTACGCGCGACGCCTCTGAAACGGGTCAAGTTCGACATTTTTTGGGGCGGAAAGACAGGAAATTGGACGCGGAAACGGAGCAAAGCTCCCGAGATTTTCAGAATAAAGAAACGTACTGCCTTCCAGTTGCTTTACTTTAAAAAAAAGTTACTAACTGTGCGGCCCCGTGGGAAGTTATCACCTAGCTAGCGGTCTCCTTTGTTTTTCAGGTCCGTATTGGTGATTATAAAACGGACAGAACATAAAACACAAACCATGTTGTAGTTTTCTCCTGCTTGTTGTTGTGTTTACTGACGAAGTCACTCGTGTGACTTCGTGCTCGGTCGGTGACAGCTGCTCCCCTGCTGCTTCGCGTCTCGTGGGAAGGGCCAAGCAGCAGTTTACGCGAGCAAGACGTGCTGCTGCAGTAACGTGCTGCTGACGGCTCCCGTGGACAGGAGGGGTTAGAGCAACTCACGATTTGATTCGATTCAGATTCTTGGGGTGTCGATTCGATTCAGAATTGATTCTCGATTTAAGCCGATTCACAGTCAGTATTAACAAAGCGCGTCAGCTCCAGGATGAACTACTTTGTTGTACAAGATAGTTAAAGCTATGGGACGTTTTTATTTGACTTTAAACTGGTCATGCTCCAAAAATGCTAATTTACAATGTAAACTAAAGTGATTCTAAAACTGTAAACAGAAGCAATCTTTTGACCAAAAGGCAACATTTATTTTTGCTTACCTTGTAAAATATAACAAATCTGTAGTTACCTAACAGTAGCTTTGAAAGTAATACGGTCAAATACTTTTCAAGTATGTGTAGAAACAAGTTACATGAGTAATCCTGAGTACTCATTTATCAACTTTGAAAATAATTATGAGAATATCTCAAATTTCTGAGTATGGAAAAAATTACATTCAAGTTCCCTCTTATCAGCAGATTCAAACATAAATCATCTCAATTTATGGGACCACAAAAGTAATCGGAGTACTGACTCTCCTAACAAAGACCAAAAAACAGACAAAAGTGCATCTCAAACCTGTAACGTGCCAAATATTTGAGTTCCTGGAATCGATTCTGAACCTTTGTGAATCGATTCTGAACCTTTATAAATAAGAATCCCAATTCAGACTTGAATCGATTTTTTTCAGCACCTCTAGTTGTCTTCTACATTACAGACGAGTGTCGCAGCAGCTCTCGCGTCTCCGTGGTGACAGTAATGTAGATGTGAGGGAGAAGACGCTGGGTTAGAGAATGACTCTCCTCTTACCCCCACCCCCACCTTTCCTCCCGTTTTTCTGTGTTTTGGCTCCAATTTTTAAGACTTGCCTTTTTTTGTGGCTGGTCAGTGCTAAGCCTTAAAAAAAAAAAAAAAAAGCAGGCCGACACACACACAAAGCCTGTGGGATGTGAAACGGGGAGAGTGCATTGTGTTGCCCTAACGGGGCGTTTGTGAGGGAGGGGAGGAGAATGGTTCATGTGGGGCTGAGGGCGTGAGGAGTGTTGAGGTTCGGATTGCCGCGGCACAAAGGCTGCCCCGGGTTGTGGGAGGAGGAGGGGAGGACGGAGGAGTCAAACACACTACCATACGCCGGCTCGGGGAATACTTTTGATCCAGCTCCCGTGCTCACATTGCATATTCGCAGCGGTCCCTTGTGGTGCTGAATGTGCTGATTAGGATGGCGGTGGTGAAGAATTGTGAGGAAAGCTGGTGCAGTTTTTTATTTATATATATATAATAATAAAAAAAACTGGAGTGCATCCGAGGGACGGCGGGGTTGGTTTAGCTGATTAAATGAAAGGGGGGGCGTTGAGCATCCCTGTTATATTTAAATTTTACCTCCTCAGTAACTCCCAGAGGGTTTTCCTTGGCGCTGGCTGTGGTGGTGAAGCTACATTACTGTGGGGTGCTCCGGCTTCTGCATTTTAAAAAGCCTCAGACCTCCTCCCTCTCCTTCATTTTCTCCACTGGGGAGGCTGAGGGATGTCCGTATCCTTCCTTCCTTCCCCCTCCCTGAGCTCAGACCTCCTCCCAGCCTCTCTGACCATTCTGTTACCCTCTCATTTAAAAGCCTGGGTACACTTTTGAAATGCTAAACCTCTTTGGTGAAACCTGACAGGGGAAAACGCCACTAAGAGGCGCGAGGAATAGATTAAATTAGCAGTTAAAAGAGGTTCTGCTAATTAGTTGATTTATGTTTCTGTTTCCGCCCTCTCTCACTCGTGCTGTCATAGTTGGGATTCTGTGAAGCGACGGCACTCTGCACCCACATCAGACGCCACCACTGCCTGTTTATTCCACATTTCAACACTTTCATTATTTTCTTGTGCAGAACTCATCCAGAGCCACCTCAGCAGAGCAGCCGCGCCGCTCCGGGGGCTAATTCTGTCGCACAAAAGATGGTGATAAAAGTAGGAGGGGTGTGCTCTATTTAAAGGGAAGCACTGCTAAACATAATTAATGAGAAGGTGACCTTGAAATTCACTATTATGGGACTGCTTTCAGAGCCAGTCCCACCATTTGGCTGTAACCATGGAGAGGGAGAGGAGGCTTCACACAAGCGGGTGTTTTTTCAACCTGCAGACACACCGTTGTGCTCCGAGCTGAGAGATTAACTTTAATCCAGCTCTATTATCGAGTTTAACCGCTCTCTGCTCCGTTTTGACGTGTTAAATCTGATGTCGCCACTAAAAACGAACACATAGATGCCAAACACTTGTGATTCTGCTCACCGTGGATCAGACATTTGTGGGCAACTTCCTGTTGCCTCTGGAATTTCACCTTTTACTAAAAGCATCCAAAGTATACGTTTCAGTTATGAAAGCTCTCAGAGCTTTTATCCGCCCTTCCTGTCAGCTTTCTGGTCCCGCTCCGCGGTACAATCTTCTATTCAGCAGTCGCTCTCTTCCTCCGACGTCCGTTCTCCGTGCACGCTCAGTGAAAGCACTAATTGAATAACAAATGCAATCACCAGCTGAAGGAAAGCTCCTTCAGGCTCTAAAGACAAAGATTATATTTACATTGTGCTGCATCTGTCACCACTAGGGATGGGTACCTTTGACGTTTGAATCGATTTGGTACTAATTCCCGGTACCTAGGAATCGATACCGGTACTTAACGGTACCAATTTTAGATACTTTTGAGTGTTTCATATTTTAATTCTCTTTTAAAATTAAATATTTTTTTCTCAATTTTTAACCATATTTGATAAATATCACGATAAATAACACACAACTGTTTGTATTTTAACATCGTCCTTGTAGTTTTATAAGCTGATAATTAAACTGAAGCAAACATCTTTACTGGGAACTAAATTTACTGTGTATCTTCATTCCTTTTGCCGTCCTTTTTCATTTGATTTTTCCTACTGGGAAGTTTGAATTTCCCAGGAGAAAGCGAACGCACCATTAGCTGATAACAACGGTGGCAATGGAAGCTAACATACCAAGCTAACGTTATCTTAAACCATTTATTTAGCTGCTGGAGCAGATTAAAACGATGATGCCTCACACTTAGATCGTTGTCGCTGGTTTCATCTTCACCCAATCACCCGTCGCATTTAGTAAAGTGAAGCCAAACTTTAGAGCGCGTTCATGTTCTTCTAGTCGGAAATTCGGAGTTCCGAGGAGAAAGCGAACGCACCATTAGCGGAACGGAAGCTAACATATCAAGCTAACGTTATCTTAAACATTTTATTTACCTACCGGAGCAGTTTAAGATGAGGATGTCTCACTTAGATCGTTGTTGCTGGTTTCATCATCACCCAGTTACCCATCACATTTAGTGAAGTGGACCCAAGCTTTAGCGTGCGTTCTTTCTACCATGCTGCTCTGTTTACAACTCGCTCGGAGCGACTGATGACATAACGCTTTTGCGCATGCGCAGCTGTCTAGGCAAGTTCTCGTTATGAAGGACGGGTACCGAAACGAGGCACCGTTTCAAATGACGTGAATCAGTGCTCAGTCGGTACTATAGAATTCGGTCGGTAACTTAAAAAGTACCGAATTCGGTACCCATCGCTAGTCACCAGGTCCTAAACGTGAGCTTTATACTTTAAACTTTTTAACATTTCATTTTGCCTTCAGAGCTGTATACCCTCCCTAATCCCAGTCAATCTTGCCTTGATCTGCTTAAAATGTCTGGAAGCAGCCTGTAATTACTTGTCTTTAAGTCCATTTTCTACTGAATTCAGCCCTGATGTCTCTCTAAGTAAAGGACACCGTTAATTTTAGTGTCCGCCTTCTCCCGTTCCTTCAGTAGTTAAAGCCAGGGGTTCTCTACCCCAGTCCTGCAGGCATCCAGCATGCTTGAGCTGCTTCCCTGCTTCAACACACCTGATTTTAATCTGGAATAGATTTTTCTATGTATTTTACTCAAGCTGGGCAATCACTGTGCCACCTTTTCACTCGTAGCATTAGGCTGAAACTGTACGATTCACAGACTGGGCAAAGCTCACGACTCGCGTTCTCACTCTACACGACCCACTGCTCGGATACGACCTGGCTGCTCACACTTTTTGTGCGGTAGCAACGTGTCGGAGCTAAAAAATAGTTGTTTTACACGTCAGACCTTCAAGTCCGAAAACCCCAAAGACTGTTGTGCTGTCATTGAGGTACGTCATCCTTGAGGCTTATCGTAGTTGTACGAGGACATGCGGGGGTTTATGGTTGGTTGGAGGATGAATGAGAATTAATTAGTTTTGGGGTCCATTTTTATATGATTTTAAATGCGGTAAACAATCTTTCTTGGCAATCCTTGCCCTGGTGTGCAGAGGAAAGTGTAAAAGCTGATGTTCATCAACTGAAACAGCTGCACAGGCCTGTGGGCACATGCACCGTGTGAGCGGTTCTGGTACAATTGGGTCGCAGAGCTGATTCAACAGTGCAATACACTCTAAAAACTCTGCGATGTGCGTTACACGACATGCGTCACAAAACCCAGCCCAACCTTTAAGATTCTTGCGCGAGAGGAAAAGCGGCTCAAAAAGGGCCAAACGTTGCTGAGTGTACACCCGACTTGAGACGTCGACGCTTGCCTTGAATTTGTCTCTCTGTAAACCAGGTACATCCTCATTGTGAGAGCACGGACCCTAAAAAAAAACAAGTTATCCTCTCCTTCCCTTGGCCACTTTCCTTACCAGTTCAATAGAAATGGCACCGTTCGGTATCAGAGTGGAGGGACCTTACATCCAACATCAGAAGCTGTTTGGAATATTTCTTCTTTTTCATTGGTCGTCAGAACTGTCTTGTGCACATTTGCCTCCCCCTTCATCACATATTAGATTTCTACCATACCATACCATATTTATTTATAAAGCACCATTTCAAAATAGCATGGCAGCTAACCAAAGTGCTGTACATAAAAAAGCCAAATGCTTGAACAAGAAACACAAGAACAGGCAAAATACAAAAGAACAAAGCAGAAATGATTCTACAAAAATTCAGATGTCTGAAGGTGTTTCTGCTGTGAAATATAGAGAAGCAGGCACATGGAAACGATGGAAACCTGGACCCGTTTACACTATGATTAAGTGTTTTGATTTGCAGTCTGGAAAGAGACTGTTTGGTTAGGTTTGTTGTGTACCTGGACAGTTGTGTGTGTTTTAATGGGGGAGGGGGGTTGCTGCAGGAACACACGGGCCAGTGAACAGTTGTCTGCAGAAGGAAATTTCCTTTTAATGCCAGACTGGGCACCGTCTACTCTCTGGATGTCTAGAAAAAGGCCTCTTGGCAGACTTGGCCCTCTCATTAATTTTGACCAAATATTTACCGTGCATCTCATGGCAAGCCTTACATCCCGTTTAAAATTTTCCAGGCCAGGTTTGCAATGGTTTAGGGGCAATTTGTGTTCCACTTGGTTGGAATCGGGCCTTGCCCCTCTCGGCTGGCCCATGCTGGAGTCATTTTGCCACATGGCCCCATAGAGTCTTAACCTATGGGAGCCAAGATTCTCTTTAATAATACCTCCACAGCTCCATGTGAACCACTGTTGTAAATAATCACTTACACAAGCTTGGAAACATCGACACTTCAGTATTATGTGATCCGTGCTCACCCCTTGTAACCTAAAGGGCACTAGAGAGATCAGTGCCAAGCTGCAGCTCCCAGACCCCACCATTGTACCCTCGGCTGAGTGCTGTAAATAAAATTCCTTTCCAGCACCCAGCTGTCTGAGGTTTGCCTTGTAATGTGTTTGGCAGAGCTTTTCAAATAGCCTACATAAGCAGTTAAGGTCATCAGCCCTGCTCTCATAGCCTGTAACTTAACGTCGGTCCGGCAGCAGGACTGTATCACTCCAGCAATCAAATAAAAACACTGAAAAAGCATTAGGTGCTTTTTAGCCGCGCTCGGCCCGATTCACTTTGGCATCTCTTCAGAGCTGTTCTTTTTCTTGGCAGTGAGCCCACATGGCTAGGCCGTGCCAGCACAGGCTGTTGCTGGTCCTTCTTCATGCTCGTTGCTCTACAGGCCCTGCTCGGCCCTCCCACCTATCACTAACCCCTCACGGCATGTCCCTAAACATAAAGGTTCAAACCAGCGCCCAGACTGACAGCATGGGAAATAAACCTCACAGTGTTAGCTCAACTTGATGCATTAAAAACCAAATGTTTCTCAGTTGCTGTTTCATTTAGCCAATATTTCATTGTTCCCACCAACAAAAGGTGGGCGTGCATGTGTTGATTAGCAAAATATCTTATGAACCAATGAACAACAGTTAAATGGGGAGTGACAGCAGTAGAATTAAGTACCCACCCTGTAAATGGAGGGTTGCAGGATCGTGTCCAGCTCAGTCTGCTGCAGTCGTTGTGTCCAAGACATTTCATCTGCCTTTCCTGCTGGTGGTGGTTGGTAGGACTAGTGGTATTGCAGCCTCACTTCTGTCAGTGCGCTCCAGGGCAGATGTGGCTACATTGTAGCTCAGTGTGTGGATGTGTTGGCCTCGAAATCTAGACTGTCATTTATCAAAGCAAAATGATTTTGCTCTGCATGTTGGTCTAGCCAGTCTGGTGCCATGCCAGTCACCGCGACAGGCTGTATGTTACTGTGACTGAGCCAAACAAAGATGGCGGCGGCTCGTTTAAAAGGCATCAATTTTGGACTATTTAGACTTGGACTTTTCTTTGAGTCAAGAGCAGATAGAGGTCCTTGAGTTCATGGGAAAACGATGTATTTCCGTCTTCTTCAACAGTGTGTCTGTATCATTGACTGACATCCGTAGTGGTGAGCATAGACATGAATACGTAGATGCCCCATTGGACGATGGAGGGCGTAACAGCTTTGCCGCCATATTGGATGGGTCTCCTCACTCTCTAAAGTCAATGCAGAGTTAGCAACCATGTCCGCTTTTGTGCAGCCTACGGTTGCAACAACCGGTGTAGAAAACCGATCACGTGGGATTACTAGTGACTTTTCTAGCCTACCTGGTGGGATTTTATAGTTTCATTCATTTTGTTTAATTATATTTATATTTTAGTTATTAAACCATACTATGTGTCTGATTATGTGAAAAAGGATTATAAACTGTGTTTCTTTAGTTGGGTAAGCACCTTCTTCAGTAGAAATGAATGCACTGGGGGCAAATGGAGACCCATTTAAGATGGCGGCCGGCCACTGCGGCAGCTCCGGTCCAAGGGGCATCTACGTTTATATATTTGTGGTGGTGAGTACGTCACATTGCTTGTTGTCCAATAGCATGAGGAGACAGTTTGAAAGACTAGCGTAGATCCCGCCCCACCACTGAGTAGTCAGTAGGTCATGGCCAGACTATATAGTCACACACATAGGATGGCTTGCCAGGCTATGGATGTGTGGTGAATGACAGCTGTGTTGTATAGCGACTTGGGGGGTATTAGAACTCTAGAGGGCGCTACATAAATACCCATTTATCATAATTGAAACGTCTTTATTGTGTTGATCCAAAACGCAATCTTGATGTTTACATACCTGTTTCAGGACGGGGAGGGGAGGCGGTTGGTCCTGTGGTAAATGCTTGGGTATGGGACAGTGCAGAATTGTGGGCGTGGTTGATGGTGGCGCAGTGGTTAGCACTGTTGCCTCGCAGCACGAAGGTTGCAGGTTCGAAACTCGGCTCGACTGCGGCCTTTCTGCGTGGAGTTGCATGTTCTCCCCATGCACGCGTGGGTTTCCTCCGGGTACTCCGGTTTCCCCCACAGATCGCAACATGCCCTATAGGTTATAAAATTGTAAGTTGTTTTGGATAAAAAGCGTCTGCTAAATAAATAAACATAAACAAACGCAGAGATGAGGTGCAGGAGGTGTGGTCGCTTCTCTCTGGTGTTGAAAATGTAGGGAAATATTTATAATACAATATCGATAAATATCAGACATCGGCCGTAGCAGTCGTATAAATAACATCGGCCAATGTTTTAATCCCGATCTACCGCTAAATACTGATCGAGTCAACTTAATTCAAGATGGCTACCACAGCCAACTGACCTTGGGAAAGACAAAAATGGCCCTTTAATGATGTTGGTGCGTCTTCAACAACATATCTGAGAGCTAAAGCTTGTGCACATCTATAATGTACACGGCGCATGAAGGTAGACAGAACTGATGTTTCCGCCTTTATTCAACATAAAATCATCTTTGTTTCGACCCGGAGAGGTGACGTGCGTTCCTGGACAGAATGCTGGTGCATCAGTTATATTATATTTGTAGTCGGTCAAGTACAAAATAACAACATACCTCATAATTCTCTATATTCCGTCAGGAATAAATCAACCATGAGAGGCTCATTTTCCTCCGGGGACGACCCACCGGTGTGGTAATTTCCTCGTGCTTCTCCTGTGTGGCTCTTGTCAGAATCCTTCTTGTTTTACTAAGATTGCGCTGGTCAGACCTCGTTAAAAACCAGCAATGCTGGAAAACAAAAACAAGTGGTAATGGCCGACTCTCAGCCCCTCGTGTTTCATGCCTGTACCCCCCACCCCCCTTGGCTACGCTGCTTACAGAAGCTAGAAGGTCCCAGCCTGTCATCTGGCTTCTACATTAATTGAGGCCCTTTTTACTGGAGTTTTTGCCGAGCTGAGAGAATGACAGCCTTGACGCGGCTGCTCAGAAGAAGCACGGGCTGAGTTTTCTCCTCGGGTCATCGCTGCAGGGTCAGCTTCAGTACGCGAGTCTGAGAAAGTCGCACACAACATCCACATTGTGAGTAGATTGATGAATAACGGACAGACTGACACACACGCTCACGCACACGGAGGCAGACTGACTCGCCGCTCGCATCCACCCTTTCTCCATTCAGCCCATCTGCCAGGTCTCCTGAGCCAATTTGACAGGCAGCTTCTTAACAAGCATTTCAGTCTTTTCCAGCACAGATTTCCTGTTTGTCCCGGACAACTGATATGATACGGAGAAGGAACTGGATTTATCCTGCAGGAATAAATTCTGCCCCCGTGACCTTCTGCAGAGCTTGGCGGCTTTTGTTCGTTTCTAATGACACTCAGTGGAGCTACAGCTCCCTCTCCCTTGGGTTTTTATTAAAGATGTATTAATATGATATATTTTAGCTTCACTGTTTTGCTGCTGCCTTTAAATTTCAATGCGCCTTGAAACTTTGACAGATTGTTGTTTTTTAAATTGAAGACTGAAGTGAAGCATGTACACTTTTATTAACTCATTCACTGCTATTGACGACTAAAGTCGTCATTTTAGATCCAACCGTTCACTGCCAATGACAACTAAAGTCGTCATTTGTATTTTTTTACTGTTTGAGCATCGGAACGAGCCCCCGCGCTGAGAGAACAAACATCTCAGCCCTGAAGCCGATCTTCATCCGCATACGTCACAGATCACATGACCAGGTATTAACACATCCATGTGTTTGGAGATCGTTTTGGGCCGTTCCTGTAAAAAAAAGTGAGGCGCGAACCGGAAAAGCGTCTGCCGATCACAATTCGACAACGGATTATGAAAGAACGGATAACGCGCGAAACACGCGGCTTCTTCCTGATGTAAGAGGTGAGTCTCCTCTTTGTTTAGGTTGTTTTGGCATCGACATCATGCTAGCGCGCAACGTTCTGTGACTCTTAAAAAAACAATAAAAACGGTGAGAAACACTGGCAGCGAAGGCCGTTAGTGATCAAGAAACAGCTGGCAGTGAATGAGTTAAGAAACAGACTTTTAGTCTAGTCATTCCTGAGATCAACGTCCTTTTCGGTGCTTAAAACTTCTATAGAGACTGGAAATGCCGCTCCTATTGTCTTAGATCAGAGCCCCCGCACAGGAAAGGCCCCCGTCTCCCAAAGGAGCCCTCTGCGGCCCTGTCTGTCTCCCAGCTCGGCCCGTCTTGCCCCGGAGAGCACACGGGATGTGTTTCCCTTCAGATACAGCAAGGAGCAGGAGCTCCAGGCTCTGGGATCTAACCTGGTGAACACACTGACGAGCCATCAGTGGAAATATTCCGGCGCTTCGGAGCTTAACTGTGTTTTAGTAACCTTTGGCCTTAAGCATAAGAGCATGAGTTGTTCATGCTATCATCAGCAGATATGTCAGGTCTTTATTGCAGATGACGAAGGAGCAACAGGAGGATCAAAGGCAGCAACAGTAATAAAGCAATTCAGACCGATCTGAAGAGGTCATTTAGTTTCGTTTATAAGATCTGGAGCATCGCTCTGATGAGCGGAGGACTTAAAGGTCTTCTATCTGAATGTACTTCCCTGCTTGTCCCTCCTTTAGTACGGAAACATGAAAGAGGCAGATTGTTGTGATGTCAGCAAAACAGCTGAAGATCTCCTCCCTTACCTCAGGTCTATCTAAACGTACACACACACGCACGCACGCTCCTAAATATGCAAAAAAAAGCAAACAAGTGGTTTAACGACATCAAATATGGTCTTCCAGTCTGACTAGTTCTGCAGGCATTGTGATGCAAAACCTTTATTTTAGGAAGTAGAGCCTTATTTACAGAATAAAAGCATGAATTAAACACCATGAATCAAAGCTTTTAAGTTGCTTGGTAAAAATGTCCACCAAGGATGGAAGTTTGCTAGAAAAAGAGGAACAATGGCAGAAAAAGCCTGTTGACCCTTGGTTTAATCCGTCGACATAGAAATATATGGACAATGAATTTCCATAGGCTCTAATAACACGTTTTTGAGGCCAAATGGGAGGTGGCCACCACCGCCATTTTGACCGTGTCACTGGTTCTGTCAAGCCCAGACAATTCCACAAAAGGGAAGAGAGGTGGAGCTGAGGGTGGGGCTGTAAGGCTGGGATCAACTGACGACACCCGGTCGAACTGAAACTAATGGAGCTACAAGCTAACCTGAAGCCATCCCAAAGCTAATGCGAAGGTGGGAGCTAAGCTAACGGAGGTAGCCACCTAGCTACAGCCAGAGTTAACTGTGCACAACACCGGAGCTTCTGAGTCAGAGATACGCCGGGCTGACCGCTGGGTAAAACCGGGTGGAACACAGACGTCTCCAGAGAGCTCCAGAAGCCGGCAGCGCACAGCAGACTAGCGCCTCGGCGATCAGAGATGCGGCGAGCTGTGGGGAAGGGACCATACCGATAGTGGGAACCCAGCTCCACCAACATGTCATATTTCATCCCATTTTCTAAAGTGCAGCATTATGTTAAATGCACTGGGTTTTACCCTATTACATTTAAATTTCATGGTTAAACAGTACATGTTAACATCTAAGCTCAGCTCGGCAGTGACCTAAAATACATAAATATAATTTTACTTACTGAAAAAAATGAAGTGGAGACTCCTTGGACGATCTATTAGTGCAATTAATGCCACCGCAAGTCATTTTGTCCAACAATTGCACAAATAATATCCAAAAAAGAATACACAAACACAGAGACTCAAAATCCCGGAATAGTTTCCAGGCCAGACCGAGGCTCTACCGAGGCCTTTCCACGGTCACGTTGGTTTGATGCTCATTAATTATACAGAATTTTAGGCTTTTAATACACTTAAACAGAAGAGTGACAAAAAAATTCACCCCCTCAGAGTTGTCATGAGTGTAAACTAGATTTATTAAACCAAAAACATGTTTTGGTACCAGGCTGTAAACATGTTTATTTCTGCTGTGAAATTGGTGTTTTTAACATGGAAGTCAATGAGGATTTGCTCGCTTCTGACACCAGCCCCTAGTGGATGAGAGTGGAACTGCAGTTTAGTTCACTTCCGTGTTGGCCTCAATTTCTGTCCCGCATTGTGGGGGCTTGGTTCCATCCTTGGTGGAGGTACAGCGGACCTCGACATACTGGTGCATGTTAACGATCCAGCTCATTGTGTTTATTGCATTTGTATTAAAATGCTCATTTTAATACACTGTGATGATTTTGTCCAAAAAGCTAAATTAATTTAGCTTATTGTGCATCGTTCACTTCCTTCTCAGGCGTGTGCGTAGTCCCAGTTTCACCAGTAACAAAGGAGCTTTGTGTTTTGTTTGTATTAAACTTTGCTAAAGCCATATTTCCAGTAGAGGCATTGCTGTTAACTGTAAGAGAGCTGTATTGGTTTCTGTGACGCCAACAAACAGACAAACTTAAATAATGACGTGTCGGGTTGCAGCGGTGAAAAAGCCCAGATTTGAAAAGTGTTTTTTGCAAATTGATCTGACTTCTCAAGTGCTGCTGTAGTCCAAGCCAGGCAACAACGCTCTGTTGTGTTTGGTAAGCAGAGACAAAGAGATGAGGAGAGAAAAAGGCCACAATGCTCTCCATCGCCCCACCTCGGCCGTCTCACACTCGGCGCTCTAATCCTGCCTCTCAGGAGTGTAAGCGATAGCCTTGTGTAGCGGTAAAAACCGGTCCGATCTGATGCAACTGGCCGAGTCGTTTATGCAGCACATTCCAGGGTGGGATTGCACGGCTGAAGCCATAAAAGATTCAGTTTCACTTTCCTGTCCGTGTCATCTGATCCGCTGGAATACTGTATCTCGCCTTTTCTGCCCGTTTCGTCTCAATCTTATCTGTGACCCTCCTCTCTGTTATCTGCTCTGATTCAATAGAAAAGGTCGCCTTTTCTTCTGGGCTCAGTCATTAAAGCGGCCGGGCCCTGTCCTGAGCAGGCATGGCTCCAGCCTCTGCTCGGCTACCCCGGGGACACACCCTCTGCTCTTATCTCTGCCGTAAATCCCTCTTAAGTCCCCTAATCACAGATTAATGGGGCTGTAGATGGGGAGTGCCCTACTGTGCTCAGCCTCCCTTATCACAGATCCATAATACCGACGCGCAGCTGGATCTCAGACGTGGCTGACCCAGAACAGCGCTGCTCTTCAGGAGCGCCTCGCCTTTGCTTCCTGACGGGGTTTATCATTCAGGGATGTGGGCACGTTATCTGGCCTGCAGGGACCAACTCATCCAAATAGTCCCACCGTCCTTCTCCCCTGTAAGATGTTTTGGGTAAAGGCCGTGCGCCTGGCCCGTCCCCACTTCCTCATGCTGTGCCAAGACAGCAGCCGTGGAAAAAAAACGGCGAGTGGGTGGCTCTTTTTTCTAACTCAGGGAAACCATCAGACTGGAACTGATTGCCGCCACTAGGTAATTGTTTTCGTTCTTTTGTTTTTGTGGGTTTTCCAGCATCTCTCCAGCTTGGTCATGATGTCTCACGGGTGTATCCAGAGGAAAGTAGTTAATAATTCAGGTCTTTTGCCTGTGAGAACATCAGATTTTAATTGCAAGAAATGCAGAAGCGTCGTGTTGAGGGAGTGATCTGGGCTCTGACCGAGCTAACCCCGCCCCCTGTCCCGGCGCTGCGGCGAGTCGAGGTGTTACGGGGTCGTCTTCTCTGCTTTGGCTTGCAGCGCTCGGGTCCTTTTTCTAGAAGGCCCATTATTGTCTCTAATGAAGATTCAATCCGTCTGTTGCCTTATGATGTGTACACGATCCGTCAAATACACATTTTTTTCACATTAGGGAAGCTTGCTCATATTTTTGAGTATAATCACAAAACAGAATCTCGAAACACGTTCATGATGTGAAATACGAGGAATAATCGTGATCCAGAGGCGAGCGGAATAACTTAAACTTCACGGCGTCCATAACAAATCGTATCTTTGTTTATTCATGCCTCCAGGGGGCTGGGAATTAGGGTTTCAGGAGCAAACCAGTGCCCAAAGGCCATCGCGAGGCTTGGTGGGTCAACATCTAGACCCTTGTTTCGGTTGGGTGGATCGGTCTGAGGCAAGTGCTGCTCATTACCAGGGTTTGTTTTGTAAGAGAGAAAGAATTGTTGTTGTTTTTTAATTACCTCCACAACAAGCAAAGGTTTCCCCCAAGCACAGTTTTATGTTTGTGAATCCGTAAGTGTGTGTGTGTGTGTGTGTGTGTGTGTGCGAGTAAATGAGGAAAAAGAAACTCTGAGCTCAGTAGCGAGTGAGAGAGCGGGTAGAAGGAGGTGGAAAATCTGGCCTCGGGCTCTAATCGATCAGATCCTTGCAGTAGAAGTCCCAGCTTCCCTTTGGTGAGGCTCTGTGCTGCATTAGCTCATCTCACATTCTCTGTCTGGAAGCAAAAACGAAATAGAGGAGGGGGGGGGGGGTGGAAAGCAGTGGAGGAGAAGGAAGGGCAGCCCTTTAAAGAAAAGGGAGGGTTAGATGACTCAAAGCGAAGTGAGCAGGAGATGCAGAACAGCTTGATTCAGTTGTGAAGCGTGCACTCTGCTCGTCTCTGATTTCGCTCTCAGATTTGGCTTCGTGGGCAAGGAGCGAGCCTCACCCGCTGGTCAGTGTCGAAGCCCGCACCTGTAGGGGGAGCAAGCGTGTGCTCGGACAGAATCATCCCAAACACCGGCAGTGTCTTCGTGTACCACCCCCACCTGTGAGGGCTAATGGAGCTGAAGTAACGGGGGTCACTTAGTGGGGGAAACACACACACACACACACACACACACACACACACGGATTATATCATCATGTAACTGATCCACGCTCGCCTACAGGAAGCTTAAAACTCAAACTTATTCTTTCGGTTTTCTCTGCAACAGGAAACCATCTCACCGTACTCCATGTCTGCACATTAGTCATGCAGATTAGGTGCAACTATCCTCAGAGAACAGCCTCCGATCACACACTGCTTCGCGGCACAACTCTCCACATCTAAATAGTTGACAGCTCGTCTATTAAACCCCAAACTTGAGACCATTTCAAGTGACGGAGGAGCTTTGTGGATCAGGAAGGGCACGGGCAGAGCAGACTGCAGCAGGGAGCCTCAAAGATCTTTTAAATAAAACATATGAGCCCTTCTAGTCGGGTGAAAGGAGGTGGCGGAGCTGTTGCAGCAGCGCGGGGTTGCTGGTGGAGCTGGCGCTGCCTGGGCTGCGGTATCAGGTCCGTAGGTTCAAAAGGCTGGAGCGAGAGCCGGCTGCAGATGGAGGTTGATTAATTAGCCCGGTTGGGTTTCAGGTACCCGCCTGGAATCCAGTTTATTATAATTATACACGATTTAAATGTATTTTACCAATGTTTCTCCATAATTTAACATTTGTTTGATCTAACAGGAAAAAACTGACATGTCTCTGAAACTAGTTATCTTGTTTTTTTTTTTATTATGTTTTAAAATAAAATTTACATTTCTGCCTCTTAGATCATGGATCTGTGTGACTGAACTGTTTTTCCTCCAAATAAACTCGTTGGTTCCGTCGAGTTTTCAGCGCAACCACTGAATTATTAATATTCTATCATTTGAAGTATCTTTGCCGTTTTCTTTTAGACCAAACAGCCGTTTGAATGTGAAATGGAATAAACCGAAGGCAAAGACGAACCCTTTGGTTCTGTGTCTGCTTTGGGAGTCCGACGGTTGATGGCCCTCCTAGCTTTAGCCTGTCGCCCTCGTTAGCTTTGGCATGAATGCGATACCCTTCATTGAAGTGCTGGATTAATTATGTCCCACTGACCGCTCCTCACAGTTCCACTGAAGTGATTAATCTCTCCACCGAGCTGTCTCTAATTTTGCTGACTTCACCTAAAGTGCGGCGACCGGCAGAAGATGCTGGTGGGGGTGGGCGGATAGCACGCAGACGAGGCAGTGTGGCGAGTTCACGGGAAGCTGGGCAAATTAATTGCAGGCCTGTGCCTCCAATTAGACCCAACTCTCTTTAATTGGCGCTGAATGGGCTCCAAGAGCCAAACTGGACGATGTGGGGAGGAGGGAAGAGTCTCTGACTGCTATCAAGTCCCACACATCAGGAAGCACCGACAGGAAGCTGATTTGCATGTAAAGCAGGGTTTGGTGGCTACAGCTGACTGGGCAGGGAGTGATGGTAATGACCAGATATGGCGTGGCTTCGGTGGTACCCATCTTTGTTAGAAAGCTGCGAGGTGCACCCATATCTTATCTCGCATCTCTTCATTTCCGTTTGCCTTTAAGGTTTTCCATTCTTGCGTCGAGTCATTGTCTTCTTTTTTGTTCTGTGACCTGAGAGCCGACGGTCATCTTCAGCTTTATTGATGAAGCTCTGACTGTAATTACAAGGTGGTGGTTTTCACGCATCAGTAGCTTCGGTGGCTTTCTGGTCTCTTTACGTTTTAGCTTCAAAGATACAGAATTTTGTTAAAGGGGCATTATGGAAGTGTGACAGCCAAAACATGTATAGAAATAATAAACGTCTTCTTCATACATTCTCCTGCAATGCCCTGGTCCTGTAGAATGAGCCCTGGCATTTTTACTGTGATTGCCTGTTTTTCTGTAAAATCACAGAAAAAGAGAGATGCTCGGGTCGAGCAGGCTGCTTCATGCGCGTTCACGCTCAGGCATAGCCTGTAGCATTTGCTATCCGTAGCTTTAGCAGCAGAGAGAGAGGCAGTGCCACTTTGTCGCTGTTCCTAACGCCTAGTGACAAAGCTAGCTACATTTCTGAGGACCCTTAGCTACTTTCTGTAGAACTTTCTTCTAGATATTTCCTGCAAATTAGCAACAAAATAGCCATTTTCACTCCAAACCGTTCTTTGAACGTTGTTTCAGCTGTCATCAAGGATATACATGTTACAGATACAAAGAATGTCACTGGTGCTTTAGCTCACCTAGTAAGACGTCAGACTCTCGAGCAGAAGACCTGGGTTTGATTCTGGATTTGAACATAGTTTATTTAGAGTTTCTTTTTTACATTAATGGTATATTTTTTTACAGTAAGATGCCCAAATTTTTATTTGAGGCTCGCCGAACGGCATTGAATTCACAGATAAAAAAAGATGTGGGTTCAACTTTCATTTTGGAACAATTTTTCAAGCAAGGGAAGGGAATGATTTGAGCATGCAGGAGGACTGACCCATCATAAACCTTTGTCGGCTGTGCTGAAGAGAAAGGTACAGAACCACATTATTTAATTAATTAGCTGCGCGTTCTCCTGTCCTCTGTCCTCCGGGCCACACACACACACACACACACACACATGGGGCTGTCTCACCTGTTATTTTTGTTAAGGAGTGTGCACGTACAGCATGCGCGCCTCGTGCACAAGCCTATTATTGAAGCTGCCATTACGCTTTTGGCCTGAGGGGGCAATCGCGCGCATAAAAATTCAAAACTCTGCAAAGTCCCTTTAAGTTTGTTGGTTTTTGATTGTAGAAATGCAGACTTACTCGGATGACACACACACACACACACACACACACACACACACACACACACACACACACACACACACACACACACACACACACACACACACACAATAAAGTATCAGAAATGCATGTTGGTGATATCTCTTCTTCTGAATGGGGAGATGATTGAAGGTTTTCTCTAACAAGCCAAGATTTAAAACCAGGACCAAGTCCTGACCTCTACTCAGTGGGTCTGAATTCTTGCAGAAGTAAACTTTATATTTTCTCCTCAGGATCTCGGCTACGCCAAGAGGACACCCCACCTAGGATTGTAGAGCACCCGTCGGACCTGATTGTTTCCAAAGGGGAGCCCGCCACCCTCAACTGTAAAGCAGAAGGGAGGCCGACACCAACAGTGGAGTGGTACAAGGATGGGGAACGCGTGGAAACGGACAGGGACAATCCTCGTTCTCAGCGCATGCTGCTGCCGAGCGGCTCCCTCTTCTTCCTCCGCATCGTCCACGGACGACGGAGCAAGCCGGACGAAGGCTCCTACGTCTGTGTTGCTCGCAACTACCTAGGAGAAGCAGTGAGCCACAACGCCTCCCTGGAAGTAGCCAGTAAGTGCAGCATGTCTGCTTGTTTCCCTCTCCTCTCAGCTGTGAGCGTGAATAAAGAGCTCGGGTTCAGATGTGGCTGAATAGCCGGCTCTGGTTTCTCCCAGTGTTTCTGCCCTCAATGTGTTCATTGAGTTGGATAATCTCTCAGGAGATGGGCAGGATGTATTTGGCCCAGGGGTCTCTGTAGGCCTGTGGAGCCTTGGGGGAGAAGTGGTCTGATAATTCCAGGGTGAGTGCTTCTCTAAAGAGCCCTTGGTAGGTGGTCAGGAGCTACAAAGGGAACAAAGGCCTTTCTGTTTTGGCACGCCTTCTGTTTTTGGTCAGAGAGATCGATATGAGGTTACTTACTGAAGCGAATGTGATCACTGCATCTGTGCTTAGTCATATTTTAGCGTGGAACTTTCATTTTATTAAGTATCGGAGATTTATTGAAGAGTTTTGACTCATGTTGGCAACTCCACCACACAGCAGAACTCCTCCAGGCTTGTGTTGTTTGTGGAGATAAACGCCAACGTTGCAAAAGTCAGTGGTTGAGTGGAGTTGCTGTTAGCCAATCAGAGGCGAGGCGAGAGGCTAGACAGCACTGCAGATGTGTAGACCAAAGAAGTGAACTTGGTCTTTAACAAAGCTTGTGTTTGGGAATCGGCAGATCGATCACGGGGCAAATGATATTCCTAAATCCTTCAGATTTTTTTCCCAGATTCACCTCCTATGTTGACAAATTTGTTCCCATAATTCCTCCGAGGGTGCTTTTGCCAGTGAGGTCAGCTCCCTTAGATATTTTATCTCTTTCTGTCTTGACTGGCTGAGGACGGCGGCTCAGATATCCGCCGCTCCTGCCGCCTGCCCAGAGGCTGTCACCAAGCCGCTCGCTCTAATCTAATCAAGATGGGGAGAGAGAGTGCTACGTGTGTGTGTGTGTGTGTGTGTGTGTGTGTGTAGGTGTGAACGGCTGTGAATTGTGAGGGACTGTTGGATGGGGCAGAAGCTTCTGGCTTTTTGGGACTATGAGCTTCATTAGTTGTGGTCCGGGATCGGAACGAGGCCGTTGTGTGGAGCGTCTACACTCGGACGAGACAAAACGCCTCCACTGGGCTAGCTTTTCTAATAAAACCTTCTATTTTTACCAGGAGCTAAGTCGAGTATATGCTGATAATTTTAGGAGTGCGTGTTTTGACTGGAACACTTGGACTTTATGGTGAGAAACTGGAGCGCCACTGGCCCGGTCTCAAGTTTTAGCTGCTTATTTTCTATAAGGTTCAAACAGACCAGTAATGACAAACCGCTTTGCTCCAGCACTCTCTCTCCTCCCTGCGTGGCTGGTGTCTCTCTCTCTCTCTCTCTCTCTCTCTCTCTCTCTCTCTCTCTCTCACCCTTCTCTGTAGCGTTTGCTTAACTACATATAATTATGTTGTCGGAGCAACCAGAATGGAACCCAGCCGGCGGAGAAAAAAAAAGGCAAAATAACAAAAACTGAGGTTTTCACATTGAGATTCAGGGAGAGTCGGAGGCATTAGAGAGGTTTTAAGCGTTTTGTTTCACTCGTCTCAGCAAAAGACGCTCGTCACCCCG
This sequence comes from Nothobranchius furzeri, assembly GCF_043380555.1. Taxonomy (NCBI): domain Eukaryota; kingdom Metazoa; phylum Chordata; class Actinopteri; order Cyprinodontiformes; family Nothobranchiidae; genus Nothobranchius; species Nothobranchius furzeri. Next base: position 54,105,547 of record NC_091753.1, on the reverse strand, counting down.
ATTCCTTTACGAGTGTTTGAGTTACAGCGACTTGCAGCTTTTAGAAAGAAGAAGGAAGTCGTGGTTTTAATTGTGTTTACTTTGCTTCTCTCCCTCTTCAAGGTTTTCGCTCTAACAGCTAAAAGCATGACTCATTTGGAGATGTTATTGGACAAGGCCGGCTTTTACGGTTTCACTTACTCACCAGTATTTGTTAACATAATCCAAGTTTCAACAAGTCCTGTTCTGCCAGGCTGGAGAGCTAACCCAGTTTGTTTGGCTTACCATTAATGACGTGTACAGTACAGCCCCCGATCCGTGCACGTTGGCCTGCAAACCCAACTAATGCATGCTGTTTGCCTTGTGTATTCAAACAAGCTTAAGATTGGATTCTTTTCCTATTATGCGATTGTTTTCTTTGCATTAGCGATGTCGGCGGCAAATAATGAACTTCCTCTCTGCCTGATGACAGCCAGCTGATCGAGCAAAGACCGAAGCCACAAAACGTCTCCCGCTTTGTTAGTCGTATGCACAACAATGCATTTAACACCTAGAGCCGTCCAATTCCTCGATAACCAGAGTCTGGTTCACATTCCAGGTTTGTCAGAATCATTTCCAGGCAGAGCTGGACTCTGCCAAGGTAGTTTTTTTGTGACCAATTAAAAAAAAAAAATACATGTATGGAGTTTCTAAGTGCAGCCAAGGAGCAGAGGGTCTCCAGTTTGGGGTTGCTGCAGATTGCATCCCTGCTTTTTGAGAATGATGTTTTGAGGTTGGCCTGATCGAGCCAGGACCTCCAGCAAGTGCTGGAACAGTTTGCAGCTGAGTGTGAAGCAGCTGGGATGAAGATCAGCGCTTCCAAGTCTGAGGCCATAGTCCTCGACCGGAAAAGTGTAGGTTGCCAAGTCTTGGCTGGGAGCAAGCTCCTGCCCCATAAGGAGCAGTTTAAAGGAGGTATTCACCAAGAAACCGTGTAATACTCTTTTTTTTTTTTTTTTTTTTTTTTGTATGATACGGTGTCGGTACAGGATCGGCTCGGGGTCCTTCGACTGCCGATGATGTCAAAGTAGTTGATTGGCTGAACATGAAGCTTACGGAAGTTACGCTATCACGTTATGATTTTGATTGGTCAGAACAAATTTGCGGTCGTAGTCTTAGCGGTTGTAGTCCTGTAGTCCAAAAATCAACACTTTTTGGAGAAAATGTGTTTGAATATCTAAAGGAAATGTAAAATATAAGCAAACGATAAACGGTGACCCTCTAAAGCTCTTGATGTTGATGAAATGGGGCAAAATGAAATATAAGAACTTTATTGAAAGACACCAAGCAATATTTTGAATCAAATAATGTATTTAGATAACAACTAAGGAAATATACAGACGAACTCCACATTAATACAAACAGATATGGCTTCACATATAAGAACTGTTCTAATTTTTGTCAGTCCGATGTTGGTTTTATGCAGTTTCACATTCTTTACAAAACAAAGATGATATGATGTTTTATTAACAAATTACAATTATAAAGAAAACATTTAGGTGTTAACAAACAAGAATTTATTAACAAAACTGCTGATGTCTTTCCAAAACGTGTGTGTGAAAGCCGAGTAGATTTGCAGTCATGTGACGTCATCGGCAGTCGAAGGACCCCGAGTCGATCCTGCACCCACACCGTCACTCTGAGCTGTGCCTGCATGTTGAATGTAAAGATGTTCCTCATTTTCCTTGCCTGCGTTTGCCAAGGAAAGACATTCGGTAAGGAAATAATCCATTCAGAAAAAGCTTTTTTTACATAACTGGGAAAATTAGTATTCATGGCCCCGCCCACCTTGGCTTTGGGCCGCCCAAGAGGAAGGAGAGAACAGTTGGCTAGTAGAAGCTAATCATTAGCATCAGTTGCTTCACAACATGGTGGAACATGCTCAGGCTTGTGTTTTTGGAGATAAAACTTCGACCCAAGAAAGTAGAGCGAACAGAGGCAGCGGAAGAGTCGCGCTGCTCTCAGTCAGCGATGACACGTTTGCATATCATGAATATTAACGAGTATTAACACCCCCAAATACTGCCGTTTTCTGCCCTCACTCCTCCAACAAACCTCCGCCTCCTAAAACAGGAGCACAAGAAAACGACTCATTCATTCTAGAGACCACAGCAAATGTATTAAGACACAAGTGACCTTTGAGTAGATCAAAGTCGAGTGTTGGGAGCAGACGCTGTGCTGATCCGCGGTGGAAAAGGGAGCTGCTCTACACGCTAATCCGTACCTGTGTTCATGAGCTGTGGGTGATGACTTAAAAGGTGGAAACACAAATTCTAGTGGCTGAAATGAGCTTTTTTCAGCAGCTCGACTGGACTCGCCCTCGGGGTGAGGGTCAGGAGATGGTCCGTCCAGGATCAGAGAAGAGCCGCTGCTTCTCTGTACCAAAAGGGAAACGGTTGAGTGGGGTTGGACATCTAGGAGGGGTGCCTTCTGCATGGGCGCCATCCATAGGAGGTCTTTGTTACGGTCGTTCTGTGCTTTCTATCCAATTTAAATTTTGTAGTTCGTCTTACGCAGAGCAACTAGAACTTGTTTTTAACTTTGCTGACGTGTTTCGATGACCACTGCCGCCTTCGTCAGAGCAACCGCTGATGTTGGTGGCGTCAGGTCCGTTTAGGCAGCAGAGGACGATCTTGCCCTCTGCTGCCCGTGCCTTCTCCGTTGATCACCATGTCCCATGCAAGGTCCAGCACGTACACTCCTTCAACAAACATGTCAGCAAAGGTAAAAACAAGCTCTGTTTGCTCTGTTTATGATGAAGAACCACAAAAGGAAGTGTTTCCAACGTGTCCCACTGGGAGGAGACTAGGGTTGTCACGGTATGAAGATTTAACCTCACGGTTATTGTGACTAAAATTATCACGGTTTTTGGTATTATCGTGGTATTTTTTTTAAACGTGTTACACTTTCAGACAACTAAATAAACCCAGTATATCAGGAAATATCGTCCTCGGTTTGTGTCCTTCCAGTGAGCTTTGCAGATGTGGGAAAATGTCATCAGGCAGTAATCGTTGTTAAATTCATAATTATTCTCGGAGAGAGACCAACTCTTATCTGCCCCTGGGAGCCCCGTAATGCATAGCGTCATTTCAACATGGCGGTGTCCGCGGCACGGTTTATATGCAGGTAGCGGCGCTGCGGCTGCTTTATATAGCGACTCGTTGCATTCTCCCTCAACCCAAATCCTCGGGTCACGCATTTTAGCTAAAGCGCTAATGTTAGCTTGCCTTGCGTTGACTGTAGAGTTGTGGGTGATGGTCACGCAGATGTGTCATGAGATTTGAAGCGTTGCTGCCTTTCACAGACACTTTTTCTGCACGTGCTGCAAACAGGATAGCCGTCTTCTATCAAACGTCCCTCGGCATTCTTCAGATATCCAAAAAATGCCCGTACTTCCCACTTTGTCTTCTTTGAGGGATAATAAATGTCCTGAGTGCTGCCGTCTCCTCCTGTGGCCATTATTTCAGCTTTAGCTTCAAGAAAGTTTTGGTTGTAAACAACAAAGTGCGCATGTGCCGCCGGCAACTTCAGCAGATGATACGGTGGCTGGTAAGGGTCACCGCGCCTACACCGCAGCCACGCTAATCCACCGAGATAATATAGTTTTTTAAAAAACAAGACGGTTATTATTATTGTCAACTTTTTTACTGGGGTTTACAGCTACACTGGTTACTGTGACAACCCTAGGGGAGACCCAGGACCCAGGACTGGGGAGATAATATCTCACAGCCTGGGAACGCCTTGAAGTCTTTCCGGATGAGCTATGGGAAGGAAAGCCTGGGGAGCCTACTACCAACTATCGGGTGGCTGCATGCTTTTTAGATTACTTAAGGAAAATGAATTACTGCACATAACATTTATGTTATCATCTGTTTTTGTGTGTGAGGAAACTGTTTAGTCATTAGTGAAGATTTACTCTCACCCTTGCTTTTCAAACAGCCTCAGACACAATAAGTGGGTCTGTTTAGTGTGCTCTAAAGATTCCTTTAGCCAGGGCTCTGCCTGGGGCCCTGAGAGGCTCCTATGAATAGCTGGTGTCCCTTTTCTTGGACGTGGAGATAGCGAAGTGAGGTAATGGCCGGCACACTGCTCCTCTTGAGCAGGAGATAACCTCGGGGCTCGGAGCGGTGGCCTGGCTGGCTGCGGGCCCCCGTATCCACATGGATGCCTCTCTCCACAGACAGAGATTACCTTTCACAGCCTCTAGGATGTTTATGTGAATTTTGCCCACTGCGTAGAACTCCATCGTTTATCTCTAAGTCTGATCGATCCGCCGCTCTGCTGTGAAATCGCTGTCACCAGGCGAGGACAGCTGGCTTCACTGATAATTGGGGGAAGGTCGGGACGTCAGAGGCGTTGAGGGCGGTGGGGTCCGTCCTAACAGATTTTTAGTCATCTGTTGTGTGGGGAACAGTTGGCCGGCTTGCACCGGTCCAAAGGAAACATCACAAGCTCCCACTAATTTGGAAACCTCTCCGTCAAGCTGGGAATGTGATGGTGGGGGGGCGGCTTTTTGTTGTGCCCTTCAGCCCAGCCCCCCTCCCAAGCTAAGATTCTCCTCATGACAAATAAAATCTGAGATTATCTCCTTTCTCCTCCCTGCTCTTGTCTTCTTCACTTTTGGTTTTCATCAGAACAAACCCTCTAAATGAAACTCCCTCCCGAGGACGAGCAGTTCTTGTGTTTTCTTTCTTTCTTTCTTTCTTTCTTTCTTTTATTTATTTATTTATTTATTTATTTATTTATTCATTCATTCATTCTGAAGCATTTCAAGTTAGATTTATTCTGTTTTCAGTTCCAGGTTCATGCGTAATTTAGCCACCTTTTTTGTTATTTTGGGAGTTTAGTGCCTGTGCTGAAAAAAAAAACGTGACGAGAAGCAAAGACCTGCTAAAAATTAATCAGGAATGCTAGTGCGCTGGCAGCCGGCCAGGGCTGTTGCTGCTTTGTGGCGGTTATTTGTCTCTGGGAGGTTCTGCAGCAAATTGGTGCAAACGGCACAGCCAGGGTCTGCTTCATGAGTCAACGTTCAGCTCAGGCGTGGGCTCCACACCACAGACGCTAGCCGCGTGGCCCCCACTCCAATCTGTTTCATGTTGGAATGCAGACCTCTTCCACAATCTCAAACCCCAGTGTGTGTGTCTGCACGTGTGTGTCATACTTGTGAAGTGTTATGCATGTATGAAGCTGACTGTAAAACATGTCCTTTTATGCTAATTCATTGAATATTTTTAAGAATTGTACTGTTCCTGCTAAATAGTTGCCGAATGTGTGCCGCGGCTCAAATCTAAAATGATTTTTGCCTATTTTGAAATTTTCTTCTGGAATATTCGGAATTAATTACTACCTTGTTTAGATTAGAGCGTATATCCTGTTGTAGAACGAGCATTTACTCACTATAAACATGAGATGCCAAAGGTTAGTCAGAGCACAAAGTGTGTTGTTGCTGTCTTAAAGAGACAGTGTGTAGTTTTCACCGTTAATCTCTGGGAATAACCGACAAAATGTTGTTGGAAAGGAATGAGATGAGGCACAGTTGTTGTAAAATATTGGCGGCTTTGTAACATATAACCATAAAAATCAGTTCTAAAATACACACGAGCGGGTCTGTCTCTGGGCGACGCCATGTTGGACGCCATGTTTCCCACTACGGAAGCCCGTGAGGACAAAATGCATTAACTGATTTGTAACAAACGTTTACAAAAGTTTCAGCGTTCATAAACGTTGTGTCACACATGAAAGGGAGTCGGATGTGCTTGTTTTACTGGAGGTTGTACTTCCAGGGATTTTTGACCCTAATGGCCATCCGTTGGGACGGTCTTACTCAAACACACAGCATGTATGCAGTGATTACGTAAACCGCCCCCTATCGCCAGGGAAAATACACTTTAAAGCAGCGCTAATCTCTTTTTTGCGTTTTAAAGTAGTCGGCGTGGCAAATGCTTTGTGACACTGCGGCAGTCTAGGAATTCTCTCAGGATTTGATCCCAGAGTGCATCAGATGAGCGACGTTTTGCTGCTGCCGGTGATGTTGGTGCTTGTAAATAACCCTGAGGGGCTGCGCAGTGGTTAGAGCTGTTGCCCTGCAGCAAGAAGGTCCTGGGTTTGCTTCCCGGCCTGGGATCTTTCTGCTTGGAGTGTGCATGTTCTCCCTGTGCATGTGTGGGTTCTCTCCGGGTACTCCGGCTTCCTCACACAGTCCAAAAACATGACTGTTAGGTTGATTGGTCTGTCTAAACTGTCCTTAGGTGAGTGTGTGTGTGTGTGTGTGTGTGTGTGTGTGTGTGTGTGTGTGTGTGTGTGTGTGTGTGTGTGTGTGTGTGTGTGTGCATGACTGTTTGTCCTGTGTGTCTCCGTGCTGCCCTGCGATGGACTGGCCCTCTGTCCAGCCCTGCCTGATTGCCCGTTGACCGCTGGAGATAGCCCCCCCCCCCCCCCCCCCCCCCCACGCGACCCTGGACAAGTGGGTTCAGACAATGGATGGAAGAACCCTGTGATGCTACTTTGATGGCATATGTAATGTTAGGTGGAGTCCAGGAGAGAGCAGAACGCGCCTCAGCTATTAGAAGCTAACTGTTAGCATTAGCAACTGCACAGCATGGTGAAAGAAGTTCAGGCTTGTGGTATTCTCTGCTGAGACCAGCATATGCTAGTTCAGTGTGCTAGCCCAGCAGCCAGACACTAAAACACAACATATGCTGGACTCTGCTGGATTTCCCAGCAGGGCTTGTGGAGTTAAAACATCAACATTTAATTTTGTTTAGTGTTTGGCTAAAACAGCAGAGTGAACTGAGGCAGCAGAAGAGTTATGTTGCTGTTAGCCAATCAGAGGCAAGACTTTTGGATATCATGAACATTTATGAGCCTCCAAATCCTGCCTCTGACTCATCTGACTGCCTTCTACATCCTGAAACATGAGCGCCAGAGCTCGTTTCCCCACAGAAAACAACTCACCCGGCTTTGTAACCCTGGATGGGAAATGAAATTACCTAACGGTTACTGAAATAACGAGTGCATGTCCGCTCCAAAGCTTTTAAAATAGTGTAACGTAGACCACGATAGCGTTTAGCAGACTGGAGATGTTGTAGGATGACTGCATACCGCTTTTTAGCCTAGCGCTCAAATATATTCACAACCAATGTCTCATTTTACTTCCTGAATTTGGAGTATTTATTGGAAGAAAGTTTGCTCCATGCATTTCAGTAACGTGCATGTTATATAGACTATTGACTAGGGATGTAAGGAAAATATCGATATTGTAATATATCGTGATTTTTTCCCCAGCATTATTATATCGATATTCTACAGCCGTGTATCGGAAATATCGATATGGCAATATATCGCGATATTTTTTCAGCAATATTATATCGATATTCAAAAGCCGTTTATCTAATTCTTGAAAGAATTTACATGCAAACATTTGTGTATTTTCTTTTCGTTTTGTGCAATTCAATCGCCACCCGCTAGTTGGCAGCAGTATGCGACGGGTTTTGTTTCCACCATTGAAACGTAAATCCCTCCATCACGGTTCAGATACCTCATGTTAAACATGTTACGTATCAGATTTGACTGTTTATTGAACATTCTTACAATAAATTCAGTAAAAAAAATAGCTTGTAACGTCTGACTGAATGTATCGCAATATATCGTGATATATCGTATCGTCTCCCCTGTATCGTGATATGTATCGTATCGCCAGAATTTCAAAAATACACATCCCTGCTATTGACCCTAGCATATTTGGCACTGCAGGCTGTTTGCATAAATCAATACAATCAATGTGATTAAACTCAGAATATACATTTTTTGCATTAGTCGATATTAAAATGCCAATTAGGGAGAACTTCTGCGGTGCAAAACAAGTCTGGCTTTGCTAGTTTTTCTGCTCTGTGGTAAATTAATCATGTCGATGAAATACGTTCAGCACCATCCTGGTAGGCGTGGCTTTAGACAATCGACCTGAAATGCTGCTTTCTGTGGCTGAGAGCGGCCTCGTGTGAATGCGAGAGTACGCTCATGTTGTGTGGAAATGTGTGAAATTTTGGGCTGGTTTTAAGAGTTCTCAGAACATGTTCTTCACAAACATGCGAGCGTAACCTCGCCCACACACGGCCCTCCCCACCAGATCTAATGCTGCCGGCAGGGCGAGGGGCCGAGAGCTGAAAATGCTCAGCATGGGAAAGTGGAGAGCAGATCAGAGCCGGGGGCTGAGGAGCGGGGCGGCCTTTCAGCAGAGTTACAAGGGCTTTGTGTTGTTTTACAACAAACACTGGCATCAAGCCTAAAAACAACACATCAGGCAGAGTTAGAGGAACCAAGAACACACCGGTGTGTGTGTTGGTACGAAGGCTTGGAGGGGACTGCAGGGCCGAGGCCAGACTTCCTGTGTTTAGGGAATGCACAAGTTGAGTGTCTGTTTGATTCCATCAACCTGTCAGTGTGTGTACGGGGCTTTGTTCAGCAGTGTTGCACGAGAGGAGGACGTGAGCGGAGGAGGCAGGTGTGTAGACATCGCTAAAGGATCGCATCAGTCATTCCACGCCCCGCCCTCTCTGACAGCTCACTGGGCCCGGAGAGCCAGGGGACAAGATCTTCAAAGTGCAGCAGAGGTCCTTTCATCCATCCCCCCTTCTTTTGTCTTCCTGCATAAATCAGAACTTTTTATCTACGTCACTAAAGGACGTGGGATTTTAGCAGAAAATGAAGCCTGAGAACGCAAGACCGTTGCTTTGCTAAAAGCTAAACACCCATGCACCTACCGAGATGGCTGTCTGGCCTCCTCGTAGGGATACCTGAAGGGTCAGTCTCGCCACGGCGTCCTCTTGGCTCAGCGTGCACTCGCGTAGGACACGCTCGTCTCTGTTAACGCTGATGTATGGAGTCCACTTTACCACTTCCTCGTGTCTCCCGTGAGGATTCTGCAGCACACATATTGACGCTAGCCAGATATCACTGAACGCCTTTGAAAACGTGCTGCTGTGGACGGCTGCTCGGTGTCAGGGTTTTTCTTCTGGTCACATGTTTTCATCTCTGTAATCCCCCCCTCTGGGTGAAGGAGAGAGCATGGCTGCTGTGTCCCGAGATCCTCGAGTATGATATTAATATAACCAAGTGCTGGTCTAGAGGAGGTCAGATAGAGAACGTGAGCTCTTTAGTCCCCTTCAGTCACTCAGGACTGCCGATAACGAGCTGTTCTAGCTGCTTTTCTTAATTTCTCTGCTGCTTTTTAAAAACTTTTAGTAGTTTTTATGATTTTCCCCCTCCGTGCCTTTGCCTACATGTAGTAAGGTTTACCTCAGAGCTTGTGAGACCCACATGAATGTTTGCAGCCGACTAATCTTCACGTCTTCAGCAGAGCCCTTGCTCTTGTTACGAGGTGTAATCTCCTGGCCCCTCCTGTGGCCAGAAATACTGGATGAGTGTGTTTGTGTGTGTGTGAGGCTTGTGTGCATTCTGGTATCTGGTCATATGACGAGGTGTTCTGCTATGCAGACATGCTCTGGTTATTAAACCCAGTTAAGCCCTCGCTTGAAACTTTCTAGCGTGCTCCTGGATCCGAGACGATGGCGTTACGGGGGGGATTAAGAGGGTTTGGCTTGTTGAACTTGAAGAGTTTTCGGCCAGCATTTCAGAAACGTTTTAGAAATGCACTCATGAGGCAAAACCAGTCCACATAAGGTGATGCTGGCTGCATCCTGCAGAAGCCTTCTTTCCCCTTACGATGTGTTTCCAGCGGATTAACCATCAACTCCACACCCAGCTGCTCTTACTCTGAGACAGATGCAGGCCTGCTGTAATCAAACACATCTGGGCTCCAGTGAAGGTGTAGGACCCCCTCAAGGACGATCAGAAAAAATGTTAAATATATGACTGTCGCAGCAAAGGGTCTGAGTACTTAAAATCTTGTAATATTTCAGCTGTTTATTATAAAAAATGCTGCATGAATTATTAAAAATCTGTGTTTTTCTGTCAGTATATGGGGTGTCGTGTGTGCATTAATGAGGAGAAGATTAATTTAATTAATTTCAACAAATGGCTGCAGTTAGGGCTGCACAATACATCGCAAATATATCGTTATCGCGATATCAGCATGCACAATATGCATATCGCAAAGAGCAGATAAATATCGTAATGAATGGTCAGCTCAGATGTTTGCTACACATAACGCATTCTGTCAGTTAAACATAAGCATGATGTTTTTTTAGCAAATCAAATAGAGCTCTTCACCCATTTGGCCAATTGGGTGGATTCTCATAGGTCAGATGCCCGCCCCCGAGGCGGACGGCACCTAATTTTGATGGTTAGCAGACGTTTGAGTTAGCTTAGTCTGTTCTTTCTGCTGATTCTGCTTTTCCCGGGATCCACTGATCGCCTTTTCTTGTTCATTTTCTTTCCCTTTCCTCACATCTTTTGTTTTTCTAATTTTAATGATTTATTTATTTCTTTGTTTTTGCTTATTTTTGTTCCTGAGTGAAGTTGTTATTTATCGCAAGTAATATCGTCATCGCAATATTAATCACTGTTGTCGAATATCGCAGGTTTTCCTAATATCGTGCAGCCCTAGCTGCAGTAAAAGAGAGGGGGTCTGAATACTTTCTGTACCCACTGTGTATGCATGTATGTATGTATGTGTAACGAAATAGAGTGATATAACGATCTAGAGTTGTATTTTAATACACTGTAAGTAGATCTAGTTTTATAATCAGAAGATGGGCTGTTTTTATCATCAGGGAGTTTAATTAAACACTCTGTATTGACTTTGAGACAAGAAAAGAGAGAGAGTTGGGATCGTTTAAGAATCTTTAATTTCTTAATTATAAATTCTAAACAATCTACCAGGACTAACTCTGTGATGGATGAAAATGGATTTGGATGTTGTGTTGGTGTGTGTGTGTGTGTTTTGTTCAGGATCTTTAGGCTGACGGAGCGTATCTGGTTGTTACGACTACGGACCACGAGGCTTCGGAAGCTGATGACATGAGCAGCTATTTTGCCGTGTACGTACCCTGTGGAGTCTCCCAGGTAGATCAGGAAATGCCAGGTCCTAGGACCTCGGATGTGTACTGGAGCTGATTGAAGCAGCAGTCACAGCACGTCAAAGCCCGTCTGAAGGGTCGACCCCAGTACCATCGGCAGCGTCAGCTAGTGGTGCTCTTATTTTGACGGGACGTCGTCTTGTTGGTAAATAACGGAAATCTCCAGTAGCTTCACAGTTCTCAGTTAAAGAAGAAAGCACATCTGGCCAGGCTGTACTTCTCTTTTGATGACGATGGAACCCCGTAGGACTTCCAACTGAACAGAACTGAAGTCAAAATGGAACTGAGCTTAAAATGGCGTTGCCATGTTGTATATCTCTGAATTGTTGATAAGTTTTAGTAAACGGGATTGGACACTTTAATTCAACAAGCCAGATTCTCTTACGGCAGCCGAAAGCTCTGATTGGTTGGAACAATGTGTCATGCGTTTCTATGGAGATGAGGGTCAGTCTGTCTGTGCAGTAGTCCTGTTTTCATTAAACACATAAATCATGACATCTTTATTCCACAGATCATTCACTTGATTATTATTGATCAACATCTGTTTCGACTAGCTTTAATCACAAATTAAGTACTTTGATTATTGAAAAGCGTTCTTCTTCTCCTGGAATGTAAACAGTCTGAGGAACACCCGACCTTGGCGTTTTCTACACGGGTGTTACTGTGTACAGGGGCAGCTGTGTGGAGCTGAAAACTATGAAGTTCATAACGTTACATATGTGTGTGTGTATATATATATATATATATATATATATATATATATATATATATATATATATATATATTAATTGACTTTAAAGTGTAATGTTGGAAATTATTGGTAATGATCTTTACTCTTTTATAGAGAAAACTTTTACATATCATGCACATATTATACATCAAACACTTACAGTAGCTACTTCTCCCCTCTCTCAAAATGTAAAAAGTATGAAAGGAACACGTTTTAGTTTTTGAGATCTTTTGATTATTTGGCACAACTGGCCTGACAAAGTATTTGTCAGGACACTCTGGAGGGACTTTGTCTCTCAGCTGGCTCAACGCCGTGGGATTCCCCTGGAGGAGTCTGGGCCTCCCTGCTTAGGCTGCTGCCCCCGTGACCCGACCCTGGATAATCGGACGATAATGGATGGATGCCATATTTTGCACAGGTGATATGTCATGTTAGTCACCTAAAATTGTTTAGTTTTTCTCTTTCATGGGGCTATCTGTTTATATTTGTATCAATACTATATCAGTAAACCAAATATTGACAAATATTGATCGATGATCAGTAATTATATGCCTCAAATATAAATGAAATTCTTCGTGACGAACGCAAACCCCGGTGGGTCGTGCTGCTCATCCTGATCCAGGTGCCTCCTGTTAAAGGGAGTTTTCCCCTCCACTGTCGCTACATGCTTGCTTACGGGGACTGCAGTGACTCGACACAACCTGCTGGGTTTCCTTAGGGGACTTAAATGGAATAATAAACTGAATTCCATTGAAATGTTCACTTTGTGCCTTGAGACGACTCTCGTCGTGATTTGTTGTATATAAAAAAGCCGAACTGGATTTGGGAGATTGAGACTTGGCGTTGCAGTCGCCTAGCTGGGATGACATGCTCCTGCTGCTCAAATTGAATCAAACTCAAAAACAGGAAGTAGTGGTTTCTTTCAGGGCTTTGGTGCACGTCTGTCTTTGGGTACTGTGCCGTACCTTCTGTATTTCTCCCTTCTACGTTCTGCTGTGTTGCAAGGAGGCGTCTTTCCAAGATTGTTGCAAAAGTGACTCAAGGAGGAAAGAGGAGAGGGAAAAAAATCCTCTGAAACGTTATCAGCTTTGTAGCATGTTGCTGAGCCTGCAGCATGACAGGCAGCGAGAGCTGGTGAGGTAAGCAGTAGACCCAAACACTGATAATGATCTGCCTCGTGCTATCGGACTGCAAATGAGACAGTCTTCTTGTTGCTGACTGGAGCTAGTTGCATCCGTGCCATCAGTCAGGGGCTAATGCAAACGGGGAATACATGATGACATCCCATTCTCCTATGCTCCTGAGGTAGCTCTAGTCCTTAAAGCGCTGACTGGAAGAAAATGTCACTTTGTGGACGTGTAGATGCAGGAGTGCAACCAAAAATACGATTATAATCTTTAATCCCCCAGCTTGATGGCACTTTGAAATCAATCAGCTTCAAGAGTTAGTTTGTAGTCGGTGAGAAATGCACGTTAAGAACCACAAATCAGACTCCTCATCGAACAAGTTTAAACATCTGTTCCACTTCATCAGCTTCGAGATTCTCGTTTACGCGCCTCAGGCTGGACGACGTGTGGTGAACAGCCCCAGTGGAGGGTATGTAAACGATACAGTCGTCTGATAAGGAGACGGAGAGCTGGACGGCACGCTGAACAGAAGAGATACGCCCTCACCTCGTCTTTGTGCCTGGTTGACCTCTCTAAACAGGGTGTGGCAGCGGCACAATAAGAGCTCCGTGTAACCATACACGGGCAAAGAGCTGCATAAAAGACAGACAGGGGGATGTCATGTGAAAGGGAGAAAAGATGAGAGGGCCCATTCAGAATCCAGCAGTAGTCGGTGTTGCTGCGGGTAAGTGTGACATCTGACTCAGCGAGGTTCTGCATTGTATGGCTATAGTGTGGTTGTTAGGCTCGGGGGTGACATTTCTATTCTCCTCTCTACACACACACACACACACACACACACACACACACACACGCACGCACGCACGCACACACACACACAAGCACACACACACATGTGCACACACACACACACACGCATGTGCACACACGCACACACACACTCAAATGCATGTGCACACACGCACACACACACATGCACACACACACACACACACACACACACACACACACACACACATGCATGCACACACACATGCAGACACACACACACACGCTCACACATAGTCACACACATATGCACAAACCCACACACACGCGCACACTCACACACACACACTCACACACATGCTCACACATACTCACACACGCACACACACACATGCTCACACATACTCACACACACATATGCACAAGCCCACACACATGCACACACTCACACACACATATGCACAAGCCCACACACATGCACACACTCACACACACATATGCACTAGCCCACACACATGCACACACTCACACACACACACACGCACTCACACACACACATGCACACACACGCTCACACATACTCACACACACATATGCACAAGCCCACACACATGCGTACACTCACACACACACACACACACACACACACACACACACATGCACAAACCCACACTCACGCACTCACACATGCACACACACACACACACACACACACACACACACACACACACACACACACACGCATGCTCACACATACTCACACACACATATGCACAAGCCCACACACATGCGCACACTCACTCACACACACACACACACACATGCACACACACACACACACACACACACACACACACACACACACACACACACACACACACACACACGCATGCTCACACACACATATGCACAAACCCACACTCACGCACACACACACACGCACACACTCACACACACGCGGGTATCAAATAGGTATCTGTGGGAGCTGCCTAAGCTCCGTTAGCTGACATTGATGGATCGTGTTGAAGGCCTTGTGGTGACTAGACGAGACTTAACTCATCTTCTTCCCAGAGCTCTAAAAATAACAGTTTCAGCCTGCATCACCCTGGTATGTGCCTAGTAAAATTACATTTCTCATGACTGAACTTTCATGTTTGAATTAGGGCTGCAACAAACGATTATTTGGATAATCGATGAATCGGATGGGGTCTCGACACGATTAATCGATTAATCGGATTACATGGGGACATTGTTAAAAACTGCTAGGGAAACGTTATTTCTCTCCTTCCTTCACTTTATTAAACACAACATTATTAGAAAACAGTTCAATAGCAGAAAAACAACATGCCATCACCTAAATTGTCTTATAAGGTGTATAGACAGAGACCCTAAGCTACACCTATCTGTGACCTAAAATGCTTGGTCCAAGTTAAACAGCTTAAAGAGCAAGTCAACCCCTACCAGAGTCTAATTCCACTCCCACTTCATGTTTGAAAAATGCAACACATGCTGTTGCCTGGCAGACCGAGAGGGCAGAGCCGCTAACAAATATACACACACTCAGGCTCACGACAGCATTGTGACATCATAATGTACCAGTTTACATCATAGCATACTTCTTAGCCAATAGCGGTGGCAGATTTAAATTAAAATACAGTGCAGAGTTTTTACCTGACAACGGCACAGCACTGACAGTTTTAGGCAGAATATTTAAATTTTAACTAAGATGCACTGAAGTGCCAAATTATTGACGACACGTGTCTGCAGCACGATTAGACACTCGTTTATTTAGTTTATCAGCAAAAAAAAATGTTTATTTGGGGGTGACTTGCTCTTTAAGGGGAACTCTCATCTGTTTTGTTTGATCTCATGTGTAGACATTTATTATAACTGGGGATGTCAAACAACTAATTTTTAAATGTAATTAAACATAGGCTGTGAATTAATCAAAATTAATCACTATTTCCAAAAATGACTGAAAAAATAACAAATAAAACAAAAGTAAATGAATGCCATCCTCCTTGTGATGATGCCCTGGGCAACTGCCATAAAGTCACATCAAGAAATGCTGCTGATCATTCCAATGATCCCAAATAGACTCACATTAGGCCACATGAAAGCAACTGAACCCAAAAATATATTAACCAGTATATAACTGCACTCTCACACAACACGCCTGCAGCAACAGTTAGGACTCCTCCCTCCCTTTTAAAAGCGTTTTCGCTTCTGAGGACATTGTGGTGCTAGTAGTCTGGCCCCGGTGTGATCAACCAGTTTCTGCGGGAATGTGACGGCGGAACCGGTTCGCAGCAGCGCGAGTCTCCTCCTCCCCCCCCCTCCCCCCGCGTTTATCTAATAGCGTCGCGCTTACGATTTTATAGACTTTTTTTACGAGCTTAGGGCATGTCTAGCCTGTGTAATAATCCGGGGCTTGGGTGAATCACTTTTGAAAAGTTTTTAACTTACCCGGACATAGAGCTCTCTCCTTCCTCGCTGATGATTCGCATAATCACTGAAGTACTCCCGTGCCATGCTAAGTCTGACCTACAAACATTGCAGGTAACGAATGTCTTCGCCTGATTTAACTGAAAATGCTCCCAAACTTTAGAAGTTTTTACTTTTTTGGGTCTGGCTGCTTCTGCCATGTACCTCTTCCGAACACCTGCCGGCTCTCCCTCGCGCTGATCTGACTTGCTTCCGGTCTGTGCGCAACGGCGGCCGGGGGGGTGGGGGGCTTTTGGAAGAGTTGCGCAACACAACGAATCGATGACGCAATTCGTTGCCAACGCTTTTAGTAATCGATTTTCATCGAATTTATCGATTCGTTGTTGCAGCCCTAGTTTGAATTTCATATTTTTGCTGAAGAGCGCGATGAGGCAGAGGATAATCCCAGTACCTGGCCTCTGTGTCTGCTCGTGGTCGTTCTGGTGGGACTGGTTTAGAGTGCAGAGTCTACAGGTGGAGCCCAACACTCTGTTTGGAGCTATAATAGCTTATTGATTACCTGGCAGAGATGCAACAAGCACCGTGCAACATTATAAATAAAGAAAGGGAGTAAATTATTAATGTTTCCATGTGTTAGCTAGATATAATCACTACTAATGTGTAAATTCACCTCGAGAGAATCCTCCTCTCTGATTTTATGGTGTTATTCTCTGTTCCGTCCTAGGTGTTAAAACGTCTTTGTCCAATAGTCCAGCCTGATCCTTGCTTACCTGTCGAGTTGATTTGAACCCTTCTGAACAGCGGCAGCCTTCACATGTAATCGGGTAGTCTGAAAAGCAGCTTGGCCTCCGTGATTCAGACCATAACTCCCAAGCAGCTGGTCGGGCCATCAGACCTTCCTGCACAATTTTCCCCTGCTAAAATACTCTTATTTCTCTCTCTCTCTCTGTGTGTGTGTGTGTGTGTGTGAGAACAGGAAAGTTGGTGCACATGTTCCTCGGAGGAACTCTGGCCCATTAGCGTTGCCTCATATTCACATTCTCACTGCGGCTGGTTACCTGGAAACCAAACATGTTGTTTTTATTTGACTGGTGTTCCTCCGGTTGCCAGAAGAGATCGAATAGTCGCTCCCTTATTTTCGCCGAGCCATGCAAAGCTGCCATTAGCTTTCTAACTGTAGCAGGAGTGTGTTTTTCTCTTTAACTCAGGTACAGGGTTGGTTGGTTGGTTGGTTGGTTGGACTTTGCCCATTCTCCAAGCTGCCTTCTATCAAGGTGTCAGTCCCAAAATGCTGAACTAACCAAAAGGAAAACATGAGCGCAGAGGTGAAGAAGTGATATAATATAAACAGAGACAGAAATGTTGACCTTACACCTCATTATATACACACTCTGTCACTGACCTGATGGCCAGATTCCTAGCTGGCAACAACAGGAGAAACATCTGGCAAAGATGTCCACTTCTAACCGTCTAAAGTCCACATGGCTCCATCTTCCAAAGGACCATCATTTGAATTACTTTGTCTTAAAAAGGACGAAACAGCCTTGATGTGGTTTAAAACATGCCTGCTCAGAGTCTTAGATCAAACACAGAAGAACAGATAGGAAAGAACAACAAAGAGGAACTGCAGACGAGCTGCCATTAAGGATGAGAGCGCCAAAAGACGAGGCTCCAGTTGGACAGAGGGTCCCTCTTGGCTTGTGAGGGGGAGATAAGGGGACAGGTGGTGTTGTGTTCTCTCTAAGATCTCCGACAGCTGGCGACTCTCTTGCTATAGGCGCGCTGCAGGAGAATGCATGTGTGCCTGAGTGAGTGCATGTTTGCATGACATTTGTTTGTGATAGCGTGTGTGTTTATAGCTACATGTGTCTGCGTTTGGTGGTTGGTGGAGCTCTTGGCTCGGTCTCGACTCTCGCACTGTTCATATTTAATATAATACTTCATTTGTTCTTTTTTTTTTTTTTTTACTGGCAGGGATTTAGTGCCGTTTTATGCTTTTGTATCCAGTTACAGGAGAATCCAACTAGGAATGTAAGAAAATGTCAATAGCTTTATTCAAAAGCAGTGCATCGATTTTGTTTTTGAGAATTCACATTTAAACCTTTACTGTATTTCTTTTGCGCGATGCAATTCAAACTCCCAACTGCTAGGTGGCAGCAGTTTTTGTCGGCTTCGTTCTGACGGATCTCGCGTTAACGTCGGATGTACCTTAGAAGCTTCTGGCCTGAGTTTATTTTAATCAATTCAGTAGGGAAAAAAATGCAAATATTGTCTGAATCTAGTTTGGTAATATTTCGCGTCATCTCCACTATGTTTTAGAAACATCAAATTTCGAGATTCGCACAGCCCTAGAACCAACTCATTAAACACAGTTTCGTTTTTGAACGTGACATAAACTGGGTTTGATCTGCTTATTGATTAGAGCTGTAGCGAAGCGTCGATAACGTCAACGGCTCGATTCTAAAAATTCGTCGACGTCAGATCCGGTAGTCGACGCACCACGCCCACTTGTTGCATCCCCAGGAGTTTGTAAATAGAGGAGGAATCTGCCTGTTTTTCCTCTAGTTCACCCTCATCTCCGCCTTCACTAACGTCTCCGCCAAATACCAAAGACCCGGAACAATGTCCGTCCGCTACTAGATTCCTCTCCTGTTTTGCCCGCCTTTGTCTCCCGGCAACGGGCAACAACTTCCGGGGTCAGATGCGCTGCTTCGTCTCTATCGCAGATGTAGAACATCACCGGGAGCGTTTCTCCCTTCATGAGGGAGCTTCTTTCAGACATTAGGAGAGCTGTTTTGGTGGTAGCAGTCTCTCCTCCGTGCTGGTCTGTTTGCTGCTGGGTGTTTTTGGTTTATTTAAACTTGGTAACTTGAACTTAACGTTGGTAAAGCTACTGTTAGCATCTTCGCTAACAGCTTCTTGCGTTGGGATAAGCTGTTACGTTTTGGTTTAGAGTTCCTCTTTTTTGTGGTGTAGATCTCCCTTTTATTACATTTAGAGTGTTGTGGGTTCTCGGTTTAGTTTGAAATATCACCTTGAGTTTGGTTTAACCACCCAGTTTAGAGTTTGGACCTTTGGAGATCCTTATTTTTGTCCAGAACCCAGTAATCTTTGCCCAGTGGGACATCCCTAGTTATTTGTACTTTTGTTTTAATTCCCCACAGGCAGGATTAGTTTTATTATTCCCAAACATTTTAACTTTTAAATCCCGTTATTGTCCCTTCCTTTTTTGCACACGAGTCAAACTCCCCAGGAAGGGTCGTAACGCCACTCCCCTCATGCTCATAAGTGACCTCAACAAAGCAGCATGAAGACACCCGTCTCCTACCACCTCTCAGGAGCAGCCTGCACTCCCAAGTTCTACACGTCACCAGAACATAACCAACCACAACACAATAAAAGCAGTGTTATACAAAATGGAAGGCCTGTAGTGTTTATTCTCTTACAGTAACAATTTATCATTTTTTTGAGGAATATATTAGAGATTTTCTGGTTTTTATTAATTGTGCAGTAGAAAAATAATCGCTAGATTAATCGTCTAAATAGTCATTAGAATAGTCGACTATTCGATAAAAGAATCGTCAGAATAATCGTTTTAAAAATAATCGTTTACCCCCCAGCCCTATTATTAATGGATGTAATGTTGCAGAATTCAGTACACAAAAGCAACAGCTGTCCTCTGGTGCCATTATCATTTCATGACCGGAGCTCACTTTTCCATGAGCTGGGTCTGCCAGAATACCAAAGGGACTGGAAATTCCTTACTTTGGTCCTGGCACTGTTTTGTGTTCACGCACTCTGGCCAGTTCAGAGTTCTTTACTGTGTTGGCTTTGGGCTTGTTCCATTTTTAGCTCTGTGTTTGATCTAGCCATGTAGCGGCCACCGAGGAAAGCTCGTGTCATCTTGGTGGCAGACCGCTTTTGTTTGCAGAGGGGAAAAAAAAAGAGATGGTACCAAATGGCCCAGAGGCAGCTATTTGCTGCTGGCAAACAGAAACTGTCCTGAGCGGTGAAGCACTCGGTTGCCTAAGCGGCCGGACCGCTGGCTTTCATCCCTAAACGCTGACCAGATCGCTCACAAGGCAAGTTCTCCTTAAATAAAGATTATGCTCCACATGGACACCGTGCTCCACTAGTGGCTCAGAACCCAAACTCCCCTCCAGCGCTGCTTTTGGCGAACAAGAAGAGACTTGACCGTTATTGATTGATGTCAACTGTTACAAGTGCTCTCTTTTTTCTGTCTTGCCAATATGGCTTTGAAGTTTCTGCGAGCTTCAGTGGAGCAGTTGGCCAGCACCTGATCCATTCATGTTTCATGCCCCAGAGGTTAGCCTGAATGAGACGCTTTCTTTGAGCTGGGAAACTTTTCTTATGCAAAAATTAATGACCAACATCAAAGATGCATTTCCCCCCTTCACCGCTACCACTTCTTCAAGTTTTTCTCAGCGTATAAAATTTCCTCTCAGCTTTAACGTACGGTATCTCACTCCATCACAAACGGCATAAATCAAGGTGACGTTTGGGGGGGGGTCTGATCGGCCTTTCAGGTGCTTCATTATGACATCCGATACTCTTTAAGACCTTAATGACACTTAATCTTCAGCTCGATAGATGCACACATTTAGTCATTTGTTCACATTGACTTTCAATACAGCAGTTAGCTTATTATGTTAGAAATGATCTCACCAGGCAATCATTAGGACAAAATTGTGTGTAATTATCAATAGTTGAGACATTTGTACTAATCAATAAACTTCAATTGGTTCCGCACGCCTGAATGGAAAGTTTGGAAATGCCAGTTTATTTAGCAAAGCATTGTTGGTACAAACACTTCCACTGACATTTATTCCAGAATTTGTTTCTGTTCCTGAGGGAAATAAACAGCAACAATGGTCTTAAATACGTTTGCAGGAAAACCAAACCCATCCTTACCAATGACAGGATCACACCCAGCTCCCCCCCCCCCCCCCCCCCCCCCCCCCCCCCTTCAGAGCCTTCTAGCTTGAATTTCTTTAAAGGAAGAAAATTATTTTCTTTTCACCTCGTGGGAGATTTCAGCTTCTTCCCCCCGAAGCAAAGCCGCATAAAGCCATCACTGCCTTCGAGACACATGGTTGTTTTTTTTTAATCTAATCTCGTGTCTCTAAGTGTGTACCTTTGGAAGTCATCTGTCATTCGTCCTGACCAGAACGTTCTGGAACGTTCATTGTAGTGATGAGGATAAATTTGAGCTTCTCTGTGGAAAACCACGTTTACTTTCAGTGAAGTGCGGTTGTGTTATTGACGGTCTTGTGTCGGTATCACAGCTCTTTAGCTTTTTTTTCTATGCTTGGCTAAAGTAGCCGATTGATGCAGATAATAATGCAAACAGGTTAAAACGTACACACACACACACACACACACACACACACACACACACACACACACACATGGGTATCAAGGTATTCCAAAACTGAAGAAATGTCTGAAGCCATTCAGGTAAAAGAAAATGAGGCCATGTTCTCGGCAGAAAGCTTCTTTAGTCTCACGTTGTCTGGAAACTGTCTCGGGAAAAGAGATCAAGGCGACTGTTCTGTTCATTCCAAACAACCTTGGAGCCAACGGCCAATGGCCACTCATCCCCGAGGGCGGGCGAGCGGCGCGGAGTGTAAACCCTTAAAGCAGGTCTTAAACAAGCATTGTAGTGAGGAGGCTGTGTGTGGCTTTTCTGTTCAAATGCCTCTGCCTCCCGCTCTGCTCGGCCCCCCCACAGCAGAGCGGTGCACACGAGCAGCGCTGTTTTACTGTCTGATTTATCTCTGCAAGGTGAGATAAGACTCTCCCTCCGTCCGCCTGCTAATCCTCTCAGCCACAGATGGAAGAATTGGCACCAGTTTTGCTTGTAGACAAAGGATTTGCTGGATGGAGAGGGTAGACTACACATTAAACTTAAACCTGGGACTATCTACCTTTTTCTGAGGAATTCTGCGAAGCAGCACAAAAGCATTTGATCGGGTTTCCTGTTGGCAGTAGAGTTGAAGGAATTTATTTAAGAAGACAGAAATATTGAGGGATTTGATAAACTTCTGGGACAGCTTTGGTTTTACCTGAATGTGTTTTTCCTTTATTTTTTCATGTAGTACTCCAAAGACGAACGAGACTCACGTTCTTGTGCTTTTCTTTGCGGCAACATACTCGAAGATTTTAGGTCGCCAGGCACCTTTATTCTAGTACAGATTTTATAGAATATTCTGGAAGTCTTCTGACATTAAGCTTGGTTTATGCTTGACGCATGGACATTCCTCACGGGAATGAGACACGTGAATGGATCATCCGAACTAGCAGCGTTTATAGTTCCCTCCTACCTTCTGCGGCTTGTCTCTGTTGTGAGCCAATATTCTCCCAGACTGTAGGGGGCGGCATGGGGATCTACGGCATGCGTCCAACACTACACCATAGTAGAAGTAGAAATCCCTATTGTTTGCAACATCTTTGCACTGTGTCCTCATCTTTTCCAACTGTGACTGCAATGATTAACAATATTTTGATCACGGTGATCTTTATGGGTCAAATCATAAAGATGTCTGTACTTATGAATAGAGATGTATGAAAATATCGATATGGCAATATATCGTGATATTTTTTCCTGCGATATTATATTGATATTCAAAAGCCGTGTATCTAATTTTTGGAGGAATTTACATGCAAACATTTGTGTTTCCTGTTTTCTTTTCTTTTGGTGCAATTCAAACGTCGACCGCTAATTGGCAGCAGTGTTCAATGGGCTTTGTTTCCACCAATGAAATGTAAATCCCTCTGTTATGGGTCAGACACCTCAAGTTAATCATGTTGTGTATCAGTTTGGATTGTTTGTTTAATTTTCCTACAGTAAAATCAGTTAAAAAATCACTAATATCGTCCGACTGAATGTATTGCAGTATACCATGATATATTGTATCATCTCCCCTGTATCGTGATACATAACGTATTGCCATAATTTTACCAATACTAGGGATAGGTACCTTTGACATTTTAATTGAGTTGGTACTAATTCCTGGTACCTAGGAATCGATACCGGTACTTAACGGTACCAATTTTCGATACTTTTGAGTGTTTAATATTTTAATTCTCTTTTATAATTAAATATATATTTTTCTCAACATATAACCATATTTGATAAATATCACGATAAATAACATACAACTGTTTGTATTTTAACATCGTCCTTGTAGTTTTATAAGCTGATAATTAAACTGAAGCAAACATCTTTACTGTGAACTAAATTTACTGTGTATCTTCATTCCTTTTGCTGTCCTTTTTCATTTGATTTTTCCTACTGGGAAGTTAGAATTTCCAAGGAGAAAGCGAACGCACCATTAGCTGATAACAATGGTGGCAATGGAAGCTAATTTATCAAGCTCACGTTATTTTAAACAGTTTATTTAGCTGCTGAAGCAGATTAAAACGATGATGCCTCACACTTAGATCGTTGTCGCTGGTTTCATCTTCACCCAATCACCCGTCGCATATAGTAAAGTGGACCCAAGCTTTAGCGTGCGTTCTTTCTACCATGCTGCTCTGTTTACAACTGGCTCGCAGGGACCGACGTAATGCTCTTGCGCATGCGCAGCTGTCTAGGCAAGTTCTCGTTATGAAGGACGGGTACCGAAACGAGGCACCGTTTCAAATGACGTGAATCGGTGCTCAGTCGGTGCTATGGAATTCGGTCGGTACCTTCAAAAGTACCAAATTCTTTACCCATCGCTAACCAGTACACATCCCTACTTACAAACCTCCGCCACTAAGTTTGCTTGCCAGCCCGTCATGTTTTTCTGCACAGGACGTCCACGTGGTTTCCTAGGTGTGCAGTGAGGAAACTTTGGGCCGCACGAAGGCCACGCAGAGGGGTGTGGTTGCTGAAAGGGCGTAATTTGGCCTCACAGAGCCATGCGGACCTTGCCAATGCATCAAGCATAACCAAGTTTAAGTCATCTTGATCAGTTATTTTAAAGTTGCAACGGCAAATTCTCAAAACAAATTAGCGCAAAGCATTAAATTTTTTTCATGTCTCCTGTCAACATGCTGACATAGTTTAGCTTTACAAATATTATAGAGAATAAATAAAACCTGAAAATAAATCAATGAAGTGGTTCTCTAGCATTTGTCTAAAAACCTCTGCCAATAACACGGCTCGGACCGAAAACTACTACTGGACCATTCGAATGTTTTATGTTTATGTTATGTTTATGTTTATTCATTTAGCAGATGCTTTTATCCAAAGCAACTTACAATTTATAACCTATAGGGCATGTTGTGATCTGTGGGGGAAACCGGAGTACCAACAGTGCTAACCGCTGCGCCACCATGCAGCCCAATGTTGGTGCTTATGCTTGTGTCTAGTAGGGGTGCGTACTGGCAAGAATCTTTCAAGTCATCTTTATAAAAGCATGAAGGCTCTCCAAAGTGCTTAACAAGCCAAAACAAATACAATAAAATACAACAGTTTACCATAATGTTGAGAATGAGACGATGCCATACAGTTAAAGGGAGACAACAGGATATATTACGATGTAAAACCCAAACGATATTTGTAATTTTTAAGATACTTTCAGTGTTCTCATAAGATCCTGTTGTTCCATCAGAAGGAAGCAGAGAAAAACTAGAAAAAACAAGAAATAAAATATGTTTACCATCATGTCACACTGCATCGCTTTCCTGCATCAGTCGCCTCCAGCTGTCTTTTTCCTGCCGGCATTATTCCCTTGATCATTCTCCAAAGAAGTGTCATCACATATTTGAGAGAAGTACCGGGTTGGCATTGGAATAATGAAGTTTTATTCTGCCGTGCATGCTGCCGAGGCTGGAATTTCACTTAGGGCGACGAGTGAAAGGTGATAGTGACAGTGTGTTAACGGTGTTTAGCTGCAGAGCATCAAACTGGCTGGATGCCATCAGGCTAATCAGATGAACTGTGCTATCAAACTGAGATTTAATGAAATCCTACAAGTGATCCCTGCCTCTCAAATAGACGGGCACTTTGCAAGACTCTTCAGTTATTTATGGGAGCTGAATGCCTGCTGAGAGGGCCTTAATGTCTGACGTAATAAGAGGCGTGTCACAACCAGGTGCATCATCACGTGTATAGCTGCGCACGTTGCCACGCACTCGCACGAGAAAGTGACGCGTCTTTTTTTATGCACAGTAATGTTGAGCTATGTAAATAGATGCTTCTGGGCTTTGATCCAGAAGATGAAATGCAGGAACGTCACACAGAGGCTGAGAGGTCATCTTTTGTAAAAGCAGAGTTTTGACTGCACCCTCTTCAGATTTCCATATCTGACAAAGTAAACCTGAATAAATACAAATTGCAAGTTTTCAAATTATTTAAAGAGCAAGTCACCCCCAAATCAACAATTTTTTTCTGATAAACTATATAAATGTGTGTCTAATCATTCTGCAGACACATGTAGTCAATAGTTTTGCACTTTAGTGCATTTTAGTTAAAACTTAAAATTTCTACCTGAAACTGTCAGTGTTGTGCCGTTGTCAGGTAAACACTCTTCACTGCATTTGAATTTAAATCTGCCATCGCTATTGGCTAAGATGTATGCTATGATGTAAACGGGTACATTATGATGTCACAATATCGTGAGTGTGTGTATTTGTTTGTAGCTCCACCCTCTCGGTCTGCTAGGCAACAGCATTTGTTGCATTTTTCAAACATGAAGTGGGAGTGAAGTACTCTTCTTGTAAGGGGTGACTTGCTCTTTAATTTTCTGTTGGGAGGGAAAAGGCTTTCCAAACAAACCTGGATCTGCATAAAGTAATACTCCTAACACTAAAATATCATACTCACAATCAAACATGGTGGCGGTAGTGTGATGGTCTGGGGCTGCTTTAGAACCTGGACCACTTGCAGTTACCAGTATCGGAACTTCTGGGTAATCTTCACGGCGTGCACATTTCACCTGGCTGGTCCAAACGGACCACTTTCCGGGGTATTTTATGTCATGCAGCCGCTGCCCCCACCGCCTGAATGGCACAACGCATGGCGTTCTTGGACAGAAGAAAACCCCTTTATTGACATTAATGTCTGCCTACATCTGTGGGCGTCTTTTGGTGCCAGTTACAATATGCTGACATCTTAAAGTCCTGAAAGGGACGAATTTGTATGAAGGTGTAACGGCTGAGAGAGCAGAGACATTGTATTTTACCTGTCACCTATTGATGGAACCATGAACTGTTCGCTGGTCTTTAACCCCAACGTTCAGTAGATTCAGCTTCTAGAAGGCACCAGTACTCAGTGTCTTGGTGATCAACCTCTGCTTGCTGGCAACTGGTGTCTGTCAGAGTGAGCTGGAGGCCCTCAACCATCTCTGTCCCTTCCCTTTGACCTCTCTTCTCAGACCTTTAATCCCTCCTGTCTTTGTTTATAAACTTGGTGCATTTTGATAGCCAGCGTGGAGACCAAGGTGGGGGGGGGGGGAAGATACTTTTTCTTTCCTCCTCCTTGAGCCCCACTTCCCCACTTTTCAGCCAGCAGCCAGAGACTTTTTAAAGGCTTAAAAATAATCAGGGCTGTTTTCAGTGGAGGCCTGGCTAATTGAGCCCTGAGCTGACCCTAAATGTGACCATGCCGTCTGGTTTCCATCCGTGTGCCTGATTGAAACGGGAAAGGCAGACCGAGATTCGTATTTATTTATGTTCAGTCGTCCCCCTGCTTTGCCTGACCCAGGGGTGGATTAGCACTCTTTAGATGCAGCGGGGGGGTGGGGGTGGGAGGGGGGCCGCAGGCCGCATCCCTGAGACACTCAGAGGAATGTGCCAGGACTAATGGTGTCTACCTCTATCACTGTAGTCCTGTTGGGGAATCATAGTCTGGATTGTTAATTTCACTGTGCAGGAATTTTCTGACAGCCCAGAAAATGGACTCATGAAGTCATGAAGATTTGTAGCAAACTGAAGCGACAGCAGGAAGTGCACACCTCAAGGGCACCCCCAAGGGGTGGCCAGGGGTGGCCATGGCCACCCCTAGAAGATTGCTGCCCCCCCCCCCCCCCCCCCCCCCAGGAAAAGCCAGTGTTAACAAATTATATTAATGTTCACTCAATCCATGTATCGATCTTGTATATTCAAGGCATAATTGTAAAACAAAATAAAAATAATACAATTAATGAGTAAAGAAATAATCAGAATAAAAAAAATACGTATGTTTCTGCTGCTAACCGTTTAAAAATTGTTTTTATCTCCATAGTATTTTTTTGTGAGCACAGCAACAGGTGAATAAACCTAAAAAAGGTAATTTTTAAATAAAATTTGGGATAACATTTTAAATAACTGAAATGTATTTTTCTAAAATGTTTGCGTTTGTAAAATTTAAGTTAAATGTTTTTGTTACGTACTGTTATTTTCATAAAATCGAATAAAGGTGCAATGCAGTACAATGGCACAGGCTAAATTCTACTGCCATTCACTCCTATTTGGTTTACTACAAAAGTCCATCCATGAGCTCCAGCTGGTCCAGAACTCTGCTGCACGCTTCGTCTCTAAAACCCCCTGAGTCACCATATCAGCCCTGTCCTGCAACAGCTTCGCTGGCTTCCTGTTGAACAACGCATGGATTTCAAAATCCTTCTCCTCACATGTAAAGCTATCCATAGCCTTTCTCCCCCATACCTGTCTGACCTCATTCACATCATCTCTCCCATCCGTTCCCTCAGATCATCATCCTCTATCACTCTCTCTGTCTCAGCACTATGGGGAGCAGAGCCTTCAGCAGCTCTGCTCCCCGTCTCTGGAATTCTCTCCCTCAAGCCATCCGTAACTCTGACTTGCTCTCCTCCTTTAAATCTAGACTCAAAACCCACCTGTTTCAGACTGCATACTGCTAGTGTCACCTTTTCCATCTTCATTGATTTTATTATCTAGTTTGTATTTTTAGGCTTCTGTGTGGGATTTTTGCTGTTTTTAACTTGGTTTCTTTGTTATTGTTGTAAGTTGTCCTTGTGTCCCTTGAAAGGCGCTTTTAAATAAAATGCATTATTATTATTATTATTATTATTATTATTATTATTATTATTATTCTCCCAGAGTAATGGCCGAAAGAACAAGATCGCGGATACAAGCGGCCAAAATGAGTTTCCTCCGTAGGGTGGCCGGGCTCAGCCTTAGAGATAGGGTGAGGAGCTCGGACATTCGGGAGGGACTCAGAGTAGAGCCGCTTCTCCCCCGGATCGAAGGGAGTCAGTTCAGGTGGTTTGGGCATCTGGTCAGGATGCCTCCTGGACTCCTCCCTGGGGAGGTGTTTCGGGCATGTCCTGCCGGCAGGAGGCTCCCGGGTCGACCCAGGACACGTTGGAGAGGTTACATCTCCAATCTGGTCCGGGAACGCCTTGGGGTCCTGCCGGAGGAGCTGGTGGAGGTGGCCGGGGAGAGGACGGTCTGGAGCTCCCTAGTTGGGATGCTGCCCCCGCGACCCGGACCCGGATAAGCGGTGGAAGACGACGACGATTCTCCCAGAGTTACCACAAGGACCAATTTGGTGTGCTACCCCAAAAATGTCTTTGGCCCCATCTGACCACCCCTATCCAAATTTTCTGGAGGCGCCCCTGGCACGTATGTTGCACTCTTTGTAGGTTAAAGCCATCAGACGTGGCCCTGGCCATGTCCACTTATTTACAGTTTTACATGCAGCATGATGTCAAACACTGTGACGGCTAAATCTGCTGCCTCGTATTAGACCTAAGCCGCTGTGTAATTGAATATTAGTTAAATCCCGTCATACTGCTGAGAGTTGACCTAAAAAAACCAAATGTGTAATTGGAATACTGCGCTACCACTGCTGGCCTTCTGCCTTTGTATTTACCTCAGTTTTAGATCATCATCCTTCCATTTCTGTGTTTGCGTTTCTTGTCACCTGGAATCGGACTCTCGTTGTTTTCTGCACCTTTACTCGAGTAACTCTGCAGCTGTGAGGGATCTTTCCGACATCACTCTTGCGTTTGTGTGCAGCATACGCTTAAATAAATAATCAAAGGTGCTTTTGTTCTTACCGAGATTTGCTCACTGAAATAAGGTTGTCCCATATTTTGAGTCTGTTTGGGGTTTTTTGCCATTTTTAACCATCATAGACTTCATATTATCTTATTTTTGGGACAGGACTGTCGTGGGGTGTTAGTTTTTTTTAGTAAAATCTGTTGAATTTCTCTTTATATTTCCTAATACCAGCATTTAACTTTGCTCCGACAGAAGCATGATGCATTAAATTAATGAAGCAGAATCCATATTTTAATTATTTTCTGCTCTTAGTTTATTCTGCAGCTCTGTAACTCCTAATTGAAAGGCTTGTTGAGCAGCCAAGAGAGTTCAGAAACTCCATCTGCATCTCCCGTCAGCCGAGTCCCCATCCTCCAGATGTTTTCTGCAACTGTTCGGCGTCGTCCTCCGTGAATGTGCCGAGGTGTTTGTCCTTGAGGGACAGCAGCCACAGCACACACCTTGGTGTGAAGGAGCACTATCATCTCAGCCAGTGATGGGAGCAAAGTGTTTTAAATCATCTTTGGCTCGGAGCTTTGCTAGTGTTGATGCTTCCTCCCACCCTGCAGACCTCTCTCGCTGTTCTCCTGTTCAGCTAAGTGAGTTTTGCGGTCGTTGCAGCTTCCAGATTCCTGTAGACCAGGATGTATAAAAAGTTTGGGACACTTCTGGTGAAAGCACCCCACAGTGAGAACCCCTCCAGACATGAGTCACCGCCCTGGCATCTTCACTTATTTTAATTCCACACTGGAAAAATGTTAAGTTTCCACTTTAAATGGTGCTATTTACGAGATCGTGAATGTAAACAAAGAAACGATGACTAAAATGTTGTTGTTTATTCAGAATTTTCTGGAGAAACGTGAAGGAAAGGAACATGATGGATGCGAACGGAAACGCTTCCAAGCACTCTCAGCAGGCGTGTCGGATGATTCTTAGTGGAAGAAGGAAAAACATTTTGTTTGATCTTTTCCTTATTTTCTGATTCAGGATTTGCAACATTTGGCTTCTGAAACTGTTCTGCTGATCGCTCTGCCTAGCGATGGGTACCAAATTCGGTACTTTTTAAGTTACCGACCGAATTCCATAGTACCGACTGAGCACCGATTCACGTCATTTGAAACGGTGCCTCGTTTCGGTACCCGTCCTTCATAACGAGAACTTGCCTAGACAGCTGCGCAAGAGCGTTTTGTCGTCGGTCGCTGCGAGCGAGTTGTAAACAGAGCAGCATGGTAGAAAGAACGCACGCTAAAGCTTGGGTCCACTTCACTAAATGTGATGGGTAACTGGGTGATGATGAAACCAGCGACAACGATCTAAGTGAGACATCCTCATCTTAATCTGCTCCGTTAGCTTGATATGTTAGCTTCCGTTCCGCTAATGGTGCGTTCGCTTTCTCCTCGGAACTCCGAATTTCTGACTAGAAGAACATGAACATGCTCTAAAGTTTGGCTTCACTTTACTAAATGCAACGGGTGATAAGAACAGAGGCAGTGGTTTACGACACCAACTGTCTGCCATCTATAATCCAGTTTTGAGATCCCTTCCCAGATGCCTCAACGCCCACGCATATCCTGGACCATCTGACCTCAGGAATTCACACGATAGGGTGGGGCCAGGCTTCACAATGAGCTCATCCGAAACTCTGGCTGAATAGGACCCACACCCACCCTCACACCTTGGCTCATGTGTTTATGTAGAAGATTGTCAGGGGGTCTTTTGTTCCCTCTTCGGGGGGAACTCCCACTGAGTTTAAATCTTGGACTATCCACCATTTGACCTTAGACTGAAGAAGCCTCTCGGATGAGAGGTGAAACGTCTTCAAGCAACTCAAAGAAGTCCAGACGCTTTTCTTTCAAAGCTCATTAGACTACATTGACCTGGATGACTGAGAACCTTCACAGACATACGACGGGTGATAAGGTGAAGATGAAACCAGCGACAACAATCTAAGTGTGAGGCATCATCGTTTTAATCTGCTCCAGCAGCTAAATAAACTGTTTAAGATAACGTTAGCTTGATGTTAGCTTCCATTGCCACCATTGTTATCAGCAAATGGTGCGTTCGCTTTCTCCTGGGAAATTCTAACTTCTCAGTAGGAAAAATCAAATGAAAAAAGATGGCAAAAGGAATGAAGATACATAGTAAATTTAGTTCACAGTAAAGATGTTTGCTTCAGTTTAATTATCAGCTTATAAAACTACAAGGACGATGTTAAAATACAAACAGTTGTATGTTATTTATCGTGATATTTGTCAAATATGGTTATAAATTGAGAAAAATATATATTTAATTATAAAAGAGAATTAAAATATTAAACACTCAAAAGTATCTAAAATTGGTACCGTTAAGTACCGGTATC
Source organism: Nothobranchius furzeri (assembly GCF_043380555.1). NCBI lineage: Eukaryota > Metazoa > Chordata > Actinopteri > Cyprinodontiformes > Nothobranchiidae > Nothobranchius > Nothobranchius furzeri. The sequence continues at coordinate 54,074,050 of NC_091753.1, read as the reverse complement.
GATTCCTAGGTACGGGGAATTAGTATTGGATCGATTCAAATGTCAAAGGTACCCATACCTAGCTCTGCCCCCCGTGGAGTCACTTCAGGTGTTGATTAACAAAGTTCAGAATATAAAATGGCAAAGTTGAAATAGGAAGATGAACATTTGTGAAAAATCAAACATTTTCCTGTCCGCTCGGACTGTTTTCCTTCCCGTTTCAGCGTCTCTCAGGCCTGCCTCCTGAAGCAGAGGTAGATTTGACGTTAAAGACAAAGAGCTCTGCTGGGGTGAATGAGGGATGACGGGAGTAACGGGCGACTCCGGGGCACAGGCCAGATGGATTAACTTGAAAGGCATGGCATTGTAAACCAAATTTAAATTAATCCTTTTTTTTGTGTCCCTCGGTGGAACAATGGCTCTTTCTCAGAGAGACGTCGGCGCTGAGGGGAGAGTCGGGCCTTCACCGTATCCGACACTCTATTCACATCACTGCTCTCAATTACCTGTCACAGAAATACGGCACTTTCTAGACTCTGGCAAAATTACCTCACATAATTCAGGCCAGAGACCATGACGTGGATGTATTTGAATATTAATTAGAAAATCTCATCTTGTTGCAAATATACAGCTCTGGAATCTGTGTGTATCTGCTCATTTTGAGCATAAATATATAAAAGTTGCCCTGATCTGACTTGGAATTTTAATGCATAAGTCGGGATTTCCATATAAAATGGTCGCTCATTCTCCAGACCATTTGTGGTTTTAGGAAGGGAGTGGGGGGGCATGACGGTGTCCCCTGTGGGTTGACACATCCTAACAAAGAAAAGTGAACTCTAAACCTCCCTTCTGCTGGACAGAATATATAAGCCCGCCAGCCTCGGCTTTCACCTAAACTTCTAGGCTTTACCTCCATTTCACTAGTATTCCTTTCACTCGGGTCTACTGGGTTGTAGTTCTTTATTATTTATTTATAGTATTCCTCTATGACTTAAAGGGGCAACATGTAAAAATGAAGTAAGAATGCCATCCTGTGGTCAGATTTGGGTACTGCATTCCATTTTTATAAACCAAAAGTCTCAACATCTCTGGTCCATGAGTTTCGTGGCTGTTGCCAGTTACGGATCAGCGCCGGAGATTTATATCTGGTGCTAGCGCTCTTAGTTTTTTTTTATGGCAGTTCGCACTTACTACACTTATTACGGTAATATGTCTCAGACATTAGAGTAGTAAGCCTTCTTGCTGTTAAATCCTTTGCTAAAGAGGTTTTTATTGCCAATAGTAATTTCTTCCTGGTTACAAAAAGGTTAAAGTAAAATAGTTCTGGACGACTCATTAACTCAGTCACTACCATTGACGACTAAAGTCGTCATTTTAGATCCAACCGTTCATTTTTTTACTGTGTGGGCATCGGAACGAGCCCCCGCGCTGAGAGAACAAACATCTAGCCTCTGAAGCCGATCTTCATCCGCATACGTCACACGTCACGTGATCAGGAAGCAGAACATCCATGTGTTAGATCGTTTTGGGCCGTTCCTGTAAAAAAAAAAAAAGTAAGGCGTGAACCGGGAAAGCATCTGCCGATCACAATTCAACAACGGATTATGAAAGAACGGATAACGCTCGAAACGCGCGGATTCTTCCTGATGTAAGAGGTGAGTCGCCGCTTTGTTTTGGCGTTGACATCATCCTAGCGCGCAATGCTCTGTCACGCTTAAAAAAAAACAGTAAAAACGGTGAGAAATGCTGGCAGCGAAGGGCTTTACCGATCAGGGAACGGCTGGCAGTGAATGAGTTAAAGAAGGTAAAACATCACGATTGACTCATTACTCACGTCACACATACATTTCACTCTAATATAAAGTTTGAAATGGAAAAAGTGGCTTGAGATATTTTAATTGCTTCTAATTCACCGTTAGCATTGTCAGCTGAATGTTAGCCTCTAGCCTGCTTTACCCGACATTAAGGCAAAAAAAGATGCCATGCCTTCTTTGCGGTACAAGAAATAACTTCTGGGTCGCTCCTGTTGACTGACTTCTGCTCTTAAAACAATTCGAGAGCTTTTTGCTTGCTGATGTCATTAGCTCGGCGCAGACTCGACAACCTCGCAGGCTCAGTTTGACAGTAGCTACGTCACTCTTTAGACTTTTTGAAGAGAGAAAAACTGACCACCCCTCAGCCGGCTGAGAAGGAAATCTGTTCCAATGCCACTTACCTTCCAACATGATTGTTAAATTGGACCGTCTTGGGATTTTTTCACTAGAATTCTTACGTGTTGCTCCTTCAGGATATTCCATTGCTCACTTCCTTGGAAAACATATAGGAGAATTTTTGTCTATATATCACTTCATTTCCCTAACTCAACTTTTCAGACAGTGTTTGTGTGTGTGTGTGTGTGTGTGTGTGTGTGTGTGTGTGTGTGTGTGTGTGTGTGTGTGTGTGTGTGTGTGTGTGTGTGTGTGTCACCACACAGCATAAGTAGGACACAACACCCCCCTGCTTGTATTATTTGACATTCATTAATTATCTCCCGGTGTTGTCTGGGCTTATCATTCATTGTTTCCTTCTTTTGGGTTTTAGCTTGGAGCGCCTTGTTCCACACTGCTCTAATCCCAGCTCTTTGTTAAATCTTCCCCTCTCTCCCGTACCCTCTGGAGTTCACCAGTTGACAGGAAGAACACGAGGCTGCATATTATTAGTATCTGGATTTCTCACTGGCTGTTTTCATTCATCCAAGCATGTTGAAACTGAAGGTTTAACAGCTGTAGTGAGGTAAACGGGGGTCGTGTTCGGCGCGACGAGAACAACTTGAGCACCTAATCGATTTCAGGCAGTCACTCCTGGATTTTTTTTTTAAACAAATCTCTCCCAGGTGCTGTTTGTTGCTGACTGCTTCTGAGGGCAGATTAATGCCATGCTTAAGATCGACGGAACCGTTTGGATTTATCACCAACGGCTTTGGTGGAGCTTGTGAACTCAGCGTTTGAAAACACACACACACCTCCATCCTGGATGTCACACACGCTCTCACCGCTGCTGCTGCTGCTCTCTGTTGATGGGGAGCTAAATGATCCATGGTGGTGTATATGGACTGCAGCTCCTCTCATTGGTCACAGACACTTGCTCTTTATTGAACTTAAGCATTACTCCCTACAAATGTTGACTTGTGCGTTCCCATCAAATCCTCCGAGTGCGATGCAACCCACTGCAGCGTCACTGAACACACCATTCCTGCCCTGCTCCTGAACATGTTGTGTTCCAAGACCCTTGATCCTTCGCTGCAGAGCGCCTCCAACTCGCTGGAGCCACTTTCTAAACTCCTGTCCAAGACGTGACCCCTCTGGCATCCACGGCCAGAGTGTGTGGCGTTACGCTAAACCTCAAATGGTTTACTCTTGGAGCTATTAATAATTCTGTCACTGAAAAGCGCATCAGTGACAGCCAGCAAGAATGCCAGTCAGTCAGAATCCACATGCAGGAGAGTTTTATAGTCGGCGGGGGAGCGAAAGGATCCTGGAATCTGTTTGTGGAGCCGAGTGTGAGGGAGAAGCGTTGCTGAGCTCTGGGTGCTGTGATGAATGGTGCCGTACAGCGTGCATTCCTCTGTCTGGACTGTTTACTGTCACCACACCTCGCTTTGCTGTGTGCAGCAGCAACCAGCCCGAGGAACACATGGCGCTGTCAATGCCCAGAACGTTGACCTAGTGTACCTCTCCCGACCCCGTTTCAGACCTGTTTCACTCCACTACCCGGCGCATTCCAGCGGCATGGCTTTATGGCACGAAGCTCTAGAGATCAGAAGTATGGAAAACAAAATCGTCCTGCAGCTGTAGGAGGGAATCACCAGGAGCAATTGTGGGCATGACAGAAGGGATTAAATGTTCAGCTGCATTTTAAACCATTAGCTACTGTTTCCAGCCTTATTACCGAAACTCTCCAAGTGGGCAGCTGTGTCTTGTTTTTTTTTTTCTTCTTCTTTGCGTCAGATAGATTATTTGGCTCGTTAAGAGAAGATTTAGAGTCGGTGAATCCGCGTTAGCTGCTGAAAGGACAGTGACCTTTCTGACTGTAATTGGACAGGAAGCATGCTCCAGCCCGGTGCTTTCAAGCCCGGGCGAATCCGAGCCCCGTCACGATGTGTGGACATCCGTTGATGGGTTGAGGACAGGTGAGGATAGCAGCGTGACCTTCAGCGTCAGGGTGTGTTTGTGCCTTGGACTCGGCTCTCTGGCTTCACAGAGGGTCTGTTGTCTCGTTAGTGAAATGTTGATAGTCTTAATGTTGTGAAGGACGTTAGCTGGTGTTTCTGCTCTTCACGCTCTAAAAGACAGCAGCTCCAGTTTGGATTGAATGTTAACAACCTCGGGGAAAACGTTTTCAGTTTCGGACCGCTCACCCACGCAGTCGGCCACTTTCCTAGCCCGTCTCGGCTGAACCCTAGTTTACGTCTGTAGGACCTTACAGGAGCTCAGTGACAACTGTGAAATCATCTCAGATGGAGGTAAACTGAAGGATTAGACCGGGATCAGACCAGAGATGGAGGAGAAGTCGTTCCCAGAGAAATTCTCCGGGTAGATTTTTGCAGCTTCTATATTCCTCTTCATCAATGTTGAAAAAAAAAACCCACCCATCTTTACTTTTAATTTATATTTTTCTAAAAGAGATCTTTAACATTTCTGCGTTTGAAAACGTTTCTTTTAGGCACGCTCTTTGGAGTCCGTAATACTTTATTCATCTTTGTTGCATCCTGTCACTGCTGTCACATAAAACTGCTCCTGGCTGTTTTTCCTTTTATTTCTGTTTGTGTTTGTTTTTTTTCTGCAGGCCTTTTCAGACACACCACGGTAGTAACACACACAACCCGGTTCCTGCCTCCTCTCCTTATTCATCTCTCTTCCTGTTTTCATAGAACTTACTTCGTAAAACCCAATAAGGTTCTTTTTGTCGGCCCACTCTGCCTTATGTTGCTGCAAATCCTGACTCTGGCGGGCGCTAAGCAGCTACAGACTCTTACTTTCCCTCCAGCCCAACTCTGCTGGAAGACTGGAGGCCTTGTTGAGGTGTTGTCGGGGTTGTTGGCCCGGGCTGTTTCTCAAGGGGCTCCTTCAGCTTGTCTCTCCTCTTCTAAGTGTCCCTGGCCCCTGGCCCTTTACTTCCACCCCTCCTGCCTCCACCACAAAGCTGCTGTCAGTTCACAGGCCACATGTGGCAGGCCTTGAGGCCTTATTTAAGACCCAGCCTCTGCTTAGGCGTCACTTCTCCAGCAATCATGAAAGAGAGGGTGTCAGCATCCCGGAAAGGCACGGGGGAAGGCAGGACGGACAAAGTAGTGATGGAAGTGAAGCGAAAACACTCTCATCAGAACAACTGCTCTCAGCTCAGCTGACACTGTGAACTCTTAAAAATGTACCTTTGTGTGAAGAGGTAGAGTGCCTATACGCCCTCCCAGAGTGGCCCCAGTTCATAAGGCTGTGTAAGAACGTGTGAATGTGGTCGTTGGGCTGAAAGGGACAGTGGAGCTCAGCCAGACTCATGCACAACGGCCTCTCTGTTAGGCCGTCTCTCTCTCTCTCTGCAGCCACGAAGCCCAGACACATTAACAAACACAAGCTTCTAATAAAACCCCGCCGCTGGACAACGCTCCGCCGGCTCTGCCAGTGGTCTGATAGGCTGTATACGAGGCTCGGAGGAGCCACGGCATTCCCATCGCTTTTATTCTCGATCCATTTGCGAAACAGCGATGACTCACGGCGATTCATAAAGTACCGGTCATTTCATTTTATTATTTCTTAACACATATTGCACTCAGCCATAGCAGCTGTACTTTACCTTTAATGACTGCCTGCTGATCCAACTCGACAAAGCGGCCCTTTGTCTCAGAGCACACTGGAGATGTTCATCAGTTTGTGGATGTTTGGAGGTGACGTAGTCCTTAAATGGTGCGATGGCTAACCAGGTAGAGATGATGGAGCCTGTCAGCAGCTCCTTAAAGACTCTGTGTTTGGGGTCACAAGACATGGAGGCCCTAATTGACGGTCTCTAAAGAGACTGTTGTTGCAGGATTCCCAGGCCCTTGATCAGCCGGTGTGGAGAGGCAAACTGATGAGGAAAGCAGGGGGGTGGGAGCGACACACCACAGTCCAGACTTGGACATAATTGTCCTTTGGTTGGTAATCCTCACTGCTGCTGCTTCGTATGGCGCAGACGGAAAAAGACAGCTGGTAGTTTAAATGATAAAGCATGTGTCCACAAACTGGATGTTGTCTCTGTCCCCACCCTAAAGCATGGATGTGGGCATGATACTGATGGTTCCAACAACGGTAAAGAAAAGAAAGAGAGAATGTTCCACTTTTGTTCAGAGAAATGAATCAAAGGCTTTCAGTGGACAGAGAGTTTAGATGAAGACGGGTTTGAGCAGCTGTTTAAGTTTCCTCTCCGTGGTCAGAAGACGGCATTGGACATGATAGGTTTAATTGAAAATGTCCAACGTAAAAGGGACGAGATGCTTTTTTAGGATGTCTATAGTGATTTATGGGATAGTGGTATATTTTACAATTTCACATTTCATTACTTCCCAAAACCTCAAATTGTGAGCATCATAAGGTGGTTTGGCTCAAAATGGAAACTTTTTTTGTTTTCATGTTGTTTTTTTTCTAACATGCAGCTGTATACTGAGTAAAATCACAAAAAAAAGCATTTTTTTTGACGCTTGACGTTAATCTTCTCTCCTAGCATCTATCCTCCCCTAACTTCTGGTTCCCTCGTTTAAATGGTGGTCAAATTTGGAACGGTCCTTTTTAATTGGATGTGAGTTTTTCTCTAAAGAGGAGTTTTCATGAGTGACTGTGAGGTGCAATGGGTCTTTGTCTGCAGCAAGGAGAGCGTTGCTGGTCATGCTGAAGGAGCTCAGGTGAGTTTGCTGGTCAGTCCGGGCCGACCCTCACATGTGGTCATGCAGACGAGCAGTTGAAATCGGTCCCCCCCAGGAGGACAGAAGCTGGTCCAAGCATCTAAGAAGAATTCCTGCTGGTCCCGCTTTATTGGAGTTTTTCTGAATAACCTGGAGGAGACCAATTACAAATCGACGCAAATGGCCAGGTTTTTCTTCATTGGATGGCGAGCTACCCACTCGACCCTAGGCTGCAAGCCTAGAAGCCCTGAGTCCCTGAACCAAGCCAGGAGGGTTGAGTCGGACCCTCTCCGCCACTGTTGGGCTGGTAGGAGGCCCCTGTATCCGCCTTTAAATCTCTGTTCCTCAGCAACTTCATTAAACAGCGAGCCACAATTACCCTAATCACGTCCTTCACAATTCCCTCTCCCTCTCACGGACACTGGACTCACTCTTTAGGACCAATTCATTGGTCCTTGGGTCCGCTGTAGTTTTGAAGTTGCCAACGATCATGTGCTACCCAATGAATGGACATTCTATTGAATTTTGGTGATTTGTATTTTTGATGTCTGCAAAAGGTCATTTATTGATATTTATTGTATGTATTGTTAAATAATTGTCAAAATATATTCCATATTGGTACTAGGGTTGTCACGGTAACCTGTGTAGCGGTAAACCCCGGTAAAAAAAGGTTGACAATAATAATAACAGTCTTGTTTTAAAAAAAAATATTATCTCGGTGGATTACCGTGGCTGTGGTGTAGGTGCGGTGACCCTTACCAGCCACCGTATCATCTGCTGAAGTTGCCGGCGGCACATGCGCACTTTGTTGTTTACAACCAAAACTTTCTTGAAGCTAAAGCTGAAATAATGGCCAAAGGAGGAGACGGCAGCACTCAGGACATTTTTTATCCCTCAAAGAAGACAAAGTGGGAAGTACGGGCATTTTTTGGATATTTGAAGAATGCCGAGGGACAGTTGATAGAAGACAGCTATCCTGTTTGCAGCACGTGCAGAAAAAGTGTCTGTGAAAGGCAGCAATGCTTCAAATCTCATGACACATCTGCGTGACCGTCACCCACAACTCTTCAGTTAACGCAAGGCAAGTTAGCGTTTTAGCTAAAATGCGTGATCCGAGGATTTGGGTTGAGGGAGAATGCAACGAGTCGCTATATAAAGCAGCCGCAGCGCCGCTACCTGCATATAAACCGTGTCGCGGACACCGCCATGTTGAAATGACGCTATGCATTACGGGGCTCCCAGGGGCAGATAAGAGTTGGTCTCTCTCCGAGAATAATTATGAATTTAACAATGATTACTGCCTGATGACATTTTCCCACATCTGCAAAGCTCACTGGAAGGACACAAACCGAGGACGATATTTTCCTGATATAGGGTTTATTACTCAAGTAAGGGTAAAAAAGTATCTGATTAGAAGGCTACTTGAGTACTGAGTATCATCTGGTCTAATATTTTTAAAATGATGACATCAAACAGACATAAAATAAGAAGTTATGGGCAAATACAGGTGCTGGCCAGTAAATTAGAATATCATCAAAAGGTTGAAAATATTTCAGTAATTCCATTCAAAACGTGAAACTTGTACATTATATTCATGCAATGCACACAGACCAATGTATTTCCGATGTGTATTACGTTTAATTTTGATATTTATAGGTGACAACCAATGAAAACATCAAATCTGGTATCTCAGAAAATTAGAATATTCTAAAGGCCAATGAAAAAATGTTTGTTTCTCTAATGTTGGCCAACTGAAAAGAATGAACATGAAAAGAATGTGCATGTATAGCACTCAATACTTAGTCGGGGCTCCTTTTGCCTCAATAACTGCAGTAATGCGGCGTGGCATGGACTCGATCAGTCTGTGGCACTGCTCAGGTGTTATGAGAGCCCAGGTTGCTCTGATAGTCGTCTTCAGCTCCTCTGCATTGTTGGGTCTAGCGTATTGCATCCTCCGCTTCACAATACCCCATAGATTTTCTATGGGGTTAAGGTCAGGCGAGTTTGCTGGCCAATCAAGGACAGGGATACCATGGTCCTTGAACCAGGTGCTGGTGGTTTTGGCACTGTGTGCAGGTGCCAAGTCCTGTTGAAAGGTGAAGTCTGCATCCCCATAAAGTTGGTCAGCAGCAGGAAGCATGAAGTGCTCTAAAACTTCCTGGTAGACGGCTGCATTGACCCTGGACCTCAGGAAACAGAGTGGGCCAACACCGGCAGATGACATGGCACCCCACACCATCACTGACGGTGGAAACTTTACACTGGACCTCATGCAACGTGGATTCTGTGCTTCTCCGCTCTTCCTCCAGACTCTGGGTCCTTGATTTCCAAAGGAAATGCAGAACTTGCTTTCATCAGAAAACATAACTTTGGACCACTCAGCATCAGTCCAGTCCTTTTTGTCCTTGGCCCAGGCGAGACGCTTCTTGCGCTGTTTCATGTTCAAGAGTGGCTTGACACACGGAATGCGACACCTGAATCCCATGTCTTTCATGAGTCTCCTCGTGGTGGTTCTTGAAGCGCTGACTCCAGCTGCAGTCCACTCTTTGTGGATCTCCCCCACATTTTTGAATGGGTTTGTCGTCACAATTCTCTGCAGGGTGCGGTTATCCCTAGAGCTTGTACACTTTTTTCTACCACATTTTTTCCGTCCCTTCGCCTGTCTGTTAATGTGCTTGGACACAGAGCTCTGCGAACAGCCAGCTTCTTTAGCAATCACCTTTTGTGTCTTGCCCTCCTTGTGCAAGGTGTCAATGATTGTCTTTTGGACAGCTGTTAAGTCAGAAGTCTTCCCCATGATTGTGGTGCCTTCAAAACAAGACTGAGGGACCTTTTAAAGGCCTTTGCAGGTGTTTTGAGTAAATCAGCTGATTAGAGTGGCAGCAGGTGTCTTCTATATTCAGCCTTTTCAGAATATTCTAATTTTTTGAGATACCAAATTTGGAGTTTTCATTAGTTGTCACTTATGAATATCAAATTTAAATGTAATCAACATTGGAAATACATTGGTCTGTGTGCATTGCATGAATATAATGTACAAGTTTCACGTTTTGAATGGAATTACTGAAATATTTTCAACCTTTTGATGATATTCTAATTTACTGGCCAGCACCTGTATTGCTATTTTAAAGACTAAAGGGGAAACATGTAAACAAATAAACAACATAATTACAAAATAACACATTTTAGGCAAAATTTAGACACAAACTGAGGACGATATTTTCCTGATACACAGGGTTTATTTAGTTTCCAGAAAATTTAACATGTTTAAAAAAAATACCGCGATAATACCGAAAACCGTGATAATTTTGGTCACAATAACCGTGAGGTTAGATTTTTACACCGTGACAACCCTAACTGGTACCAACGTAACAGTCCATTTCATTTTGTCTCTGTGTCACTTACTCCTGTGGGCTGATCCAAGCTTCTGATCTGAATTTCCTCTGGTCCTGATAAATCATGTAATCACACAATTACTGCTATTCCTGTTACAACTGGGTAGACCCAGAAGCTGCACTGAAGCCCCCTGGAACAAGTTGAGTGTGTCACAGGGGAGGAGGGTGTCTGGGGTTCTTCCTCCTGTGTGCAGTAATTGAGGACTAATTGCACACAAGATCTTAGTGCGTTTGACTTGTGAAGGTAACTGTAGCTGGCAGTTGAGTCCCTGGGTTGTTGCCCTTCTTCAGCTTACTTCTGCAAAAATAAAAAAAACTCTTCAGCAGCATTGAATCCTGAGGAAAGCTGTTGAGTTCATTAAAGTGTGCTTGTTGAAACGGCTTGGGGAAACTTCTGGTGTTGACTTGGGTAACGGTGCAGCTGGGATGTGGTGCAGTCTTAACTAAGCAGGTCTGGGTAGCGTACTTCATGTTGGGTTCTTCTGCTCCTTAGACTGTGAAGCATTTTCACACAGATGCGTGCAACTTAGTGTCTGCGACATAAAAGAACGGCCAAACAACCCGCATGGCCTTGCATGCCTGCAGTCAGTGAAGTTCCTGCTCAGCATGTGCGCAGTCGCCCACCTTGCCTGTGTCACGTTTTCCACATTAAAGTGGTGGAGCTGTGGGCTCCTGCTGGTGGCGGGGTAGGGGGTCTAGTCCCACGGCTGTGGATGTGGACTTAATCCTCTCATTAACTCCACTGGTAGTGGGTGCAGATGGCAGGCTGGCACCGAAACAGAGTGCACATCCCTTGACTTTCTGCCACCGTCACACCCTGGGATCCCCTCGACTGCTGTATAATCCACACCGCTATTGGATTTTGAAAGTGTGCATGAAAGTGAGTGCACATGAGATCTGGCATTTGCCTGCGTGCTCGTGTGTTTTGAAGGGTGTTGATTGTTCACTTTGGCTGTCTGTTTAATGAAAACTGATTTGGGCAGGGTGGTGGCTTCAGCTGTGACCCAAAACCCATCTGCGGAGTGAAAATGGCAGCAGCCCATCTCGTTTTCACGAAGCACTTGATGAAAATAAACATAAACACAAACCTTTACTCAGTATTTAGTTCTCATACTAGGATTCATTTTTTCTTCTGATGGGTTTTTGGAGACGACTGCTTCTGTGCCGTGACCTCTCTGAAGTGCCTGCAGGCTTCCTGATCATTGAGGTCCTGCTAGACCTTTACAAGGCTGTCAGCAGAACTTACTCTGCCAGCCCGTGAAATAACAAACTGTTAAAGACATTCTTGTAAATTTTCTGCCAAGAGGCTCGGGGAAAATGTGAGCAAACTGACAATCGAGGCACGGCACTCGAGGTGCTCGGAGCCATTACGCTGACACAAACCAGAAACGCTTCCCTCCTCTGATGCTTTAGTCGACGCTCAGCTGCAGAGTGCATGGACTCGAGCCACGGTCACACACAGCATGTGTCTACAAAGTCTAGTAGCACTTTTTAATATGTCTAATTTTATAGTTCACTGACAGGGTTTAAATCACTTAATGCACTTCCCCTTGGTCTGGACTCGGGCTGGGCCTCGGTAAAACAGATTATTAGGTTTTCCTAAAAGAGAGTGGAGCAGATAGATACTGCTGGCCTTGGGCCAATCATTGACAGATGAAAGACTGGTGTGTGTGTGTGTGTGTGCTTGATTCTTTGAGCAGTGTGTCTGTGGAGGTCATTCTGGGCTTCCTGTTGACAGCTGCAGGCTGTGGGCAGATTTACTCTGTGACAGATGCTGCTTGCGACTCAACTCAGTCTTACGTTTATGTTTTACCATTTGGCTGCATCTATTTATGGACCAGCTCCACAGAGCGGTGATAGGTAGACCAAGTAACACCAGTCTTCACAATATTTGCTGCATTTTCACAGCCGTGTGATTCATTAGCTGTTCTTAGCTCAGTTGGACACTCTCGTTGCCAGACAGGATCAGGAAGTCACGGCAGTGTTGAAAACCCGCGACTCTGAGATACTCTTATTTTAACCGTTCCTCCGTCTACGTTGCAGCCCTGGTTCACTTTTAATGTGTTTCCCGGTGTGAGATTTCACAAAAGAGGGAAAATCTGGTTAGTCTCAAGCGAGAGAACACAGCTCTGGATGTGAACACGAGCGTCAAAGACTGCATGGTACAACATGACGGTCCCTTTAGGACTGAAGGAATCTGGCTTTCTTCATGTGAATATCAAAGTACATTTTTGTCACAGGGTGGTGAGCCACATCCAGGAGAGCTTTAAATAGATCCACAACCAAATAAAGTCCTCATTGTCTGTATTGTTCAAAGTCTCCATCATCTCAGCCCCCGCTCCTTTCTTTTATTATTGTGGACCAAATAAAACTGTCAGGATCCGACGTTGAGCCAGCTTGTTAAATTGTACTGGCAGCCAAGATTCAGAGGCTCAAATCCAAACAGACTACATATCGTTAACCAAAAAGTCAAACATGGGGTTGTCACCACAGGAACAAACGAGGACACACTACAAGTTAGTTTGGTCAGCAATACAAATTTATGCTGAAAGGAAAGCCTCGGACTGAGTGAGAAGCGGGTATTGAGTTCAAGAAGTTTGGTATTTATAAAACATTTAAAAATGGTTTTCAGCCGTTCTGCTGCTTTACTTTCCTTCCTCCTCCCCAGAGACACTCCCGAGTCTGCCAAACACCCGAGCAGGTTAGTCCAGTGCTTTGGATGTTCAGTCTCAAGTCACAGCCTAGTAGCTTCATTTGATCAAAATGGGGTTACAGGTTTTTGAAAACCCAAAATCTCCGATGTTGAAGCTAAAATTATCTTCTTGAATATTGCCAACAAAGATAAGTCAATGTTTTTCACGGACTCACATAATTGTCGAGATGAATCGTAAGCTTGGAACTTTGGCCGAGATTGATTATTGGCACAAAAGATGGATGCCATCAAGGAGAGAGTGGACGAATCAGCACGGATTGGGATAGATTAACATCCATTATTGGGATTTTGAGAGTTGAGGACCAACAAACTGTAAGACAGAGAGGAAATTATCTCTGTCTGACCCCAAAACAATTTCTAATCAGAATCTGGCGCCCTTGAGCCTGCAAGGCTCCAACAAAAACTCCCCCCTCAGAAGATATGTGGAATGTGCCGTTGCTTTGGCAACTGAACTCTGTCTCCTTTCCCAGCCTGGGCGGGACTGCAGGAAGGCCGCTGAAATGTTCCAGGGTCACTGCAACCCTCCAACCCTCAATGCTCCTCCCCCATCCACACTGAGGTGACATGCGCTGCTTCTATCGTGGCTGCAGGAACTGAAGTGTGCATAGTCCCAACCCACCACCCCACCTAATGGACACTTATGTTGTGTTGTCTGAAGTCTGTTGCATTTCTGTCTGAGGTGTTTTTTTGCAGAGCAAAGCTGCCCTCCCTGTGGAGGGTAACTCTGAAGTGCCTTTTTTCCCTCCACCTGAACCAATCCTCATGTAACCCTCTGATCTCTATTAAGGTAGCGCGACTCAGGGTTGCGAATGACCACAGTCACCAATTCTTGTCATGTGTCTTGCCCATGTATGTCTGATCTCTGAATTGTGTGTACTGAAACTCTAATTTCCCTCTGGGATTAATAAAGTATCTGATTTGATTTGATTTGATTTGATTTGGAGGGGGGTGAGGGGAAGGTTAAATCGCTAGAGGTTCGAGGAATAATGTCCGTGTCACCACGGGCGTCGGATACGGATGCCCGCAGTGACATGTGTCCCTGCGCGTCCTCTCCCGACGCGCTGGGGCACCCTGTTCGTCATATTTCAACGCTTTGGGTGTGAGATTGTGTTGGTTTGCGATGTATCAGCCTGCTGTCTGACAAAGGCAGCCGTTGTAGCAGGGGAACTTCTTATGGCTTTTCTTCATCTCAAAGCTTCGATGCTTCGTTTTTCAACCACGGCTCCTTCACAGAACAACGTCCAGAGGGGTAGGGTTAGCCCTAACCGTAGCTCAAAAGGAGAAGTTTTGTTTGCAGACCTTCAGAGCAAAAAGATTTAAAGAGACAAGCTGATGGCTCTTCACTCTGAAACAACATGACAGACGTCAGTGGTTTTAGATTTTTTCTGCTACTGCTTAGGTTTAATTTGAATGTCCTGGCTTGTTTAACAACTTCTTTATTTATTGACTTTAGGCTTTTTTGGCCACCTAACATGTTGGTGGATTGAAATAGCACTGAGTGAAAAGTGGAAAGCATTTGTTGCCAGGAAAATGTGGACAGCCTGCTCACGGTTAACTACATTCCACCCCTGCAGTGACTGTAGCTCTCCTTTTATAGCTTACTGATGGATTTGTTCAAACATAATGCCACTTCCTTTAGGTGCACAGTTAACACATTCATTTCACTTAAGCAGACTACAGTAATTATTGGGTATAAAAAGCTTTTGCATTAAATGAATGTACTCTGATGCACCGAGTCTAAGCAGAAGTTCCCCTGAAACCATTTTGTGCTGCAACTTGAAATATTATGTAATTTCTTCGATGTGCACATTCTGAAATGTCTGATTTTTCTTCTGTCAGACTGTTTGACTCGCGTTTCATCATGCAAGTGTAAATTTGACTTTGCTTGAGCAATCCAGTCACATTCACAGTGCCCTTGCTTAAGTAACCTTGGGCATACAGTATATGCTGAATAAAATGTGCAGAGTACAATATTTTAAGTGCTGATATGTAGGGGTGGGCAATATAAACGATATAAGGTAGAAACAATATAAAATTGGGTAATGATAGAGTTTTTGGCTATATCGCAATACCGCGATATCGCGAAAACACATGACGTCACTAAGATGTGCACCCTGCTGACATTGGGGCAACAGAATGGCAGTGACTGCAAGCATGGAGTGGGCGGAGGAGGAGGCCTATAGGCCTCAAGTGGCATATATTTGCCACATGAGGATATTTAAAAGCATGTCATTTTGACAGTAAAAAAATATATCGCAATACATATCGTTACCGCACATGCTTCAGATTATATTGCAATATAGATTTGAGGCCATATCGCCCAGCCCTACTGATAAGCTTGTTGTGCTGCGGTTCCACTTGGAGAGACGAGTAAAGGTGACAGGGGAACGGTGCTGGTTTCCTGTGGGATGAGCTGGGTTGACGAACAACATCCTGGCTCCTCTGGTCCACAACTCCTGAGTGGCTCTGAGCTACGTGACCCCCTTTTTCTCTGAGCATCGCTCTGTCATCGTGGTACTTATCCTGGTTCCCTGCTGTGACAGCTGTCCTTTCATCCAACAGCCCTTTCAGATAGATGAGACCTTAATAACATTGACTTTGTGTGGCAATATTCAAGAAGAGGATTTTAGCTTCAGCATCGGAGATTTTGGGTTTTCAGACACCTGTGACCCCATTTTGATCAAATAAAGCTACTAGGCTGTGACTCGAGACTGAACATTTCATCTGTGTGCCAAGACTTTGAACTTAGGAGGCGGGACACCCATGAACAGGATATGAGGTCATCTTCTTCTTGAATGTTGACTTGAAAGCACATTTTTGTCAACTTTTCACAGCCTCTGCCCTCGTTTTATCACCCGTTAGTCTCTTATCAGGGCAGAGTGGTTCTTGTATTGACCTTGTGGGAGAGGCTTCGGTCCTACCGTCCAACCTTCAGCTCATTGGGCCGTTGTTTGTCTTTTTGAGGGAATCGATGTGGCTGTGCTGACTCAGTGGGCAGAGGTTAAACGTCCAAGTGTCAGTGTGAATAATGTATTGCAGCTCAGCGATGGTAGTCACAGGGAGGCCTTTTGAATGAATGGCTAACACCGATTTAGTCAGAAAGGGCATTACTGTTGCATGATTTATTCAGTCTCGGAGTTAAAACTACAAGAACGTTTGTAGGAAAAATGAACTTTTTGTGTTCTCCAGAATTGGTCACAGGTCACTTTTTGGAGCCAAAACTTTATCAGTTATTTTTATTGTTATTTGAAACAAAACTGACAAGTTGGAGATTGCACGATTCGATTAAGGGAAACAAAAGAAAATAAGCTCAAGAGCAGCATGTATATAATCTTAAAAAGCCCGTGGCTCTTTTCGTGATATTGGTTTCGATGTTTGTGCCCGTAGAAATATCTAGCACAGTAATCCTAACAGTAATTGGTTTAGGGTAGCTGTTTCTAACATCTGTAGTGGGCACACAATGAGACAATTGGATTCCATCCTCCCAAAATCGTCGGCAATATCTGACTTCATATATCTTTTTTCTAAGTGGCGATGTGGTTGCAGTGCCGTGGACCATTCCTTTATGTGAGAAGGAGCAAAAGGAAATCCGGCCCAGTTCATATGGGGGAAAAGATGCACTTTGCTGGATTTATTGATTCCCCACTTCTTCTTCTTCTTCTTTCACCCCATCTCAACATCCATCCATCCATCCCTCCTTCCTTTCACAACAGCCTGCTGATGAGCCCCGTCCCGACAGACCTGCCACTAGCTACAGGCAGTCAGCGTTTTCTCCGTCCATCTCCAGGCCTGCAAGACGAAAGATTTCTCCTGAGGCCGAGGGAAATGAGGCATATTCTGTTACGGGCAGGGCAGGAGAAAGAAAAACGCACCGTTACTAGATATGAGTGAAATCAAATATGTTTGACTTGCCTGGCAGCTATGACCATTTTCCATGCAGACAGAGAATATCAGGATTGAGTGAATGGAATGCAGTGACTCAAGGTGCACTTGACAGATTTGCAGGACTGTCAGCATTAAAAGTAGATCTGATTACAAAATGTTGTATTTCTTTAGGGATCAGGCTGGGAGACGCAGAAGAAGGTATAGAACTTTATTCAATATAGATCAACTTTCAGGGGTTTAATTTCTTTCACTGCAGATGTTGTCACTGGGTTTCTGTTGTTGTGCCTCCATAGGCTCAGAAGACCTTCACAGCATGCATGTTTCTGTGTTTCACTAGGCCGACCAGAAAGGACCACTTTCTGGGTCACTTCAGGAACCAGTACCTGCATTGGTATGTGTACTTGGAAATGGGCTAGTAGAGTTGCTGGGCGGGGCTTGTGGTTTACTCATGCTGATTGGTTGTCACTCAGTAGAAAAAAAATGTCGGCAGATGTTGCCAAACGACCAGCATTTGTAAAATTGGAAGAGTTGCTGGCGAAGCGGAATATAAGGAAAAGAGAATACGCTGCGATGATTCTTAAAATCTCACTTTCTAAACTCCCAATGTTAAAAAAACGCAGCAGAAGTTCAGTGTTTCCCCTAGGAATTTTTCCAGCTGTGTTGGTGGTAGTGGTGGTGGGGGAGGGGGGGAATTATGACACGTCTCACCTTTATGTTAATATTGTTTTATTTTGATGCACTCCACTTTGAACTGCACCAACCCAGCAACTGCTGCATTTTAAAAACTAGTATTAAAGGTGAATACACCAATATTTGCACAAGAATAATTTCTGTTTTAAACTCAGTGACACACTTTGCAGGGGGGATTTGGCATTTAATTTTTCTTGGCGTCTGGGAAAACATCTCTTTTTGCCCCCCTTTATTTGACTTTCTGCCCCCCTTTATTTTGGTCCAAGATCATTACTGGGCTGGCCCTATTAAACACCCCTGCTTAGTAGAATTAATGAAGTATTTTTAAGCCAGTATAAAAATGACTGAAACACAAATTTACATATTTGGCATTATTGACCAATATCTTTGATTTAATTTATTTGTTAAGAACATCAAGATGCATTACAGTGAACATTGTCTGTGTGTGTGCGTGGATGTATGGGTCGAGCTGACTGAGCTCCCGGCTGCAGAGTTTTGTGTGTAGGGAGGCGCGGGCGCTCTATGTGACTGACCAATCACAGAGCGTGAAGACAGTCAGTTACCCAATGAGGATTTTCCTTCAGCACGATTACTGATTCATGCTCGTATTCGGTTACAGTAGGGATGTAACCATCCTGCCCTGCCTCCTCCTCCTTGCTGCCTGCCAGCAGTGATCAGAAGCAAAAACACAGTAGTTCCCGCTGCTTCTTTGGGAAACGGCGCAAAAAAATAAATAAATAAAATCAATAAAACTTGGGATCTTGTAGGCGTGGCGGTGGGAAGGGAAACACTGGAAGTTCCTTTCGCAACGCCGTAATTTAGGCTGCTCTGTGGTGTTTTATAGAGCGCCGTAAAAAACAAGGTTTTGTCTGGTCATTGAATGCTGTTTTCCACGTCTGCTTCCCGCTCTTTTAAAGAGTTCCCTCACCGGCGTAAGATATGAAGTACTTTGACTAAATATAACGTCAATAATCATTAACGTCTATGGCTGCAAGAACAACCAGTTTAGGTTAGCTAAGGGTCGCGTTTGACAGATGCAGACCACTGTCCATCCCTCCCCTTGTGCTTTAAATGTCCAATATGCTGTAAAATTTGCAATAAATGGGTTCACAGCAGACAGAGAGAGCTTGCTCGCTCTAAAGCTGCTCTCAGATGTCTGAACTCACATTCAGTCTGCACTTCAAAGGCTCGTGGGCGTTGACACTTCTTCTTTGTGCGAGTGTGCATCAGACTAAATTGAAATTGCAGAGTGAAAGACATGCCAGCGAAAACAAAGGCCATAAACAAACCTCCAGTTGAGGTTTCAGAACAGCTGGTTGTGAGGCTGCTGTGTTTGCACCAGCAGTGTGACAGATGTGCACTAATACCCCTCCGCTGCTTTTAACCAAGCACAAATGGACAACAATGCCATTCTTTTACGTAAGGTGCACACAGAGGGTCAAGTGGTGTTGCTAAGGACTTTGTAGCGCTAAATAAAATAATAAAAGGTCAGTGCACTAAACGGAAGCCAGGGTATACGCGGGTCCTTAAAAAGTCTTAAATTAGCTTTTCCAAATTTAAGACCTTCAAAATCCATAAAAATGACAAATAATCCTTAAATACAGTTTCCAAAGGTCTTAAATTACCAAAGACCCAATAAACAAGATTCTTTTATTTCTATAAAATTTTCGTGAATTTCTAGTTAGTGTTCAGCATTTTCTGTGTACGATATTGGCGTAAGCGGAACCGTACATTCAGTTGGTTGTGAAAGGGGGCTATTTTTAGATGAGCACATTAGCTGGTTAAGCTAGTGGGAGCTTGCGCCATGGGGAAGTGCAAGTTTAATGGTAACTGGATGGCTAATCCCATGTTTGTGACGTGGTTAGGACCGGTTCCAGGCAATAGCTGGAATTTATAGCTCAAATTTCATTTTAAAAAATTGCTTAAATTTGGTCAAAGTGGCCTTAAAAAAGGTCTTAAAAAGTCTTAAATTTGGCTCCCTTAAACCTGCAGATACTCTGAGAAGCTTAACAAAGGAGCACTCTTTGAATTTTGTTGATTGAACTGTTCTTGTTTTCTTTTCTCCAACTCTGACTTTGTCTTTCTAGAAGATTTTCCCATCGTGCATGTTCTCAGAGCTGCATCTCCACCAGGACCTTCAGCTAATGAAAGCATGAGCACCTCCATTCCTTTTGCCTGACTGCTCCAGTCTGAGTCCTTTTCAGGCAATCTTCCTTTCATTTCCACCCACCAACATGCTGGAAAGCTGGCTGCTCTGCTAATTGGCTGGTGCTGCCTGTGCATGGCGCGTCCTGCCATGGCCCCTCACGGGCAGATGCTGTGGCTGTGGTGGATGTTAATGGGAGATGCTGCAGGCTTCATCATCTGGTATCAGTCACTCTGTAATTAGAAAAGCCCCAGTGGTTCATTGCAGCCATCCCGGGCCCTGTTATAACCCCACCCACGCTCTATTAGTGGATGAGGCCCCACATTTCCAACCATGTGTGGATGAAGACTCCTGGAGGAGGAGAAGAAACCTAAAAAAAAGGAGGGAATTAAAGGGAACCACAAGAGGAGCGCGAGCTTGTGCTTCCTGTCCCAGTCCTCACGATGCCCATCTGGATCCTGGCCTGCACACATTTTGTGAGCTCCTGTGGAGCCCGACAGCTATCCGATGCCGCCAGTGGAATTATCATGGATTGATTTCATTCTGTGGAAATGGCTGAAGCAATCCGCGGATGGGGGAGGGGCTTTCTTTCTAATCTTTGTTCTAAAGGAAATAAAAGAAAATGACATTTATTTAAAAATCACCAGCATAAGATTTGTATTTTGATGTGAGGCGTCACATTTGCTTATGGCTGTATTTGTGTGTGTGTGTGAGTGTGTGTGTGTGTGTGTGTGTGTTCCGTATAAAAGGCGGCTTGTGGAGCTAATTAAAAGGCCTTGTGTAGGACAGAACCATTAATCTTAGTGATGGGCCCAAGCTGTCACCCACAGTCCTGTGGGGGAACGAACTGCTGTTTCAGGGATAAAGGACACCACTCACGCTGGATTTGTCTCTCCTTTACCCAAATGTCCAGGTAAAATGTCAAACTGCTTATTTATTTATTAAGTTTTGTTAAAATATTCCAAGGAGTTTGTTTTTATCTGCTGTGGTAGGAAGAGGGGCCCTCCCCTCGTCAGCCTTCCCCCCAGGATTGGTGACAAGAGCAGTTAATGTTTCCTTTGACGGAGGCTTTAAGATATGCAGGACTCTCCCCTCAGATTCTCTCTGCTCAGCAGGGTTTTTGGATCACAGGGCAATTTTATTATCTGTGATGTGCCTGACAACGATCGCTGGCAATGGAATTTGTAATTGGTGTCTTTTTGGTATGCATCTGCAGCGTGTGGATCATTCGGCCCCTCTCGCCTGGCCCTTGCCCCGCTCCGCTTGTGAACCCGACTGTCCTCTTGCCCTCTCATTACCACCACGGGGCCCAGGGGTGCTGCCAAGGCACCGAAAGGTGAAACACGTGATTTGGGACACAATGGTGACTCTGTTTGCACCAACGCCCTGGTAAATGTTTGACAATCACATATCCTATTTCCATGGATGAGCAAACCCTCTGTCTGCTATTGATTATGGATGATGAAAATTGATTGAGCTTCTCTGACCTGCATGTATTATCTGTGCCTGCACAATGTAACGACAGTCGTGTGGCTAAAAGGAAAGCGGTGTAGAGTCCGGTTTCTCGGTCTGTTGGAGGCGGCTCAGTTCGGCCCAGAAAAAGTTTCAACATCTCCCAAAGACGATGTTTTCTTGCGTCTGCGGTCGTCTTCCATTTCAGCAAAATACCTCTGGACACATTTTAGTAAAACTCAAAGAACCGGTGAATGTACGTCTATGTCTCAGGAGCAGCAGTAGCTCAGGAGGTAGAGCTGGTTGCAGGTTCGATCCCGGCTCCCGGCAGGGAATGCTGCTGTTGTGCCTTTGGGCGAGACACTTAACGCACCTTACCTTCTGGTGGTGTTCAGAGGGAGGGTGGCATCAGTGCTCGGCAGCCTTGCCTCTGTCAGTGCGCCTCAGGGCAGCTGTGGCTGCATTGTAGCTCATCACCACCAGAGAGTGGAGGCGTGTGTGCATGGGTGTTGTAAAGTGCTTTGGGGGTATTCTAGGACTCCAAAAGGCACAGTATCAACTACAGACTGTTTACCATTTACAGCTGGCTACGTCTTGGAGTTGGTTTAAGGCGGCTACAACAGCTAACCAACATTATTATTAGCTAGCCTATAGCCTAACCTGCATGGATCACCTGTAACACCCCCCATACAGGTGGAGGCCTTTCATGATCATCTGTTTATGTTCTCTTCATCATTACAAGGTCGTCTCAGGTCTCTGCTTCTTACCCAGTAATGCCATCCCACCACTTTCCCCTTTGTTGCTTCACTCTTAAGGCTCCAATGACAGTAATTACCTTTTATTAAAGTTTCTGGCACACGGAACAGAGTCTAAGTCCTTTAACTCCTAGAGAAGAATGGAGAGCGCATACCTTTTGAATTCAAAGCTCGGGCCTTTTACGTGACTCTTTTAAACAGGCACTTTATCAGGCTGGTTATGTGAGGTCACAGCAGGTAGGAAAACGTTGTCGTCTTCCTCTGCTTATCCGGGTCCGGGTCGCGGGGGCAGCATCCCAACTAGGGAGCTCCAGACCGTCCTCTCCCCGGCCACCTCCACCAGCTCCTCCGGCAGGACCCCAAGGCGTTCCCGGACCAGATTGGAGATGTAACCTCTCCAACGTGTCCTGGGTCGACCCGGGGGCCTCCTGCCAGCAGGACATGCCCGAAACACCTCCCCAGGGAGGCATCCTGACCAGATGCCCAAACCACCTCAACTGACTCCTTTCGATCCGGAGGAGCAGCGGTTCTACTCCGAGTCCCTCCCGAATGTCCGAGCTCCTCACCCTATCTCTAAGGTTGAGCCCGGCCACCCTACGGAGGAAACTCATTTCGGCCGCTTGTATCCGCGATCTCGTTCTTTCGGTCATCACCCAAAGCTCATGACCATAGGTGAGGATTGGGACGTAGATCGACCGGTAAATCGAGAGCCTGGGTTTCTGGCTCAGCTCCCTCTTCACCACGACAGATCGGCTGACGCCAAACCAATCCGCCTGTCGATCTCCCGATCCCTCCTACCCTCACTCGTGAACAAGACCCCGAGATACTTAAGCTCCTCCACTTGAGGTAGGACCTCTCTCCCGACCCGGAGTTGGCAAGCCACCCTTTCCCGGTCGAGATAGGAAAATGTTCAAGATCCAAATAATACGCCTGATTTGTGATTATTTTGTAAATCACCCAGGTGGCTTCTGTCTGCCAGTTTTCCTTGTGAACATGTACATGAGCTACAGAGCACCTGCAGAGTGTGGAAAAGCAACGCGTGTGTGTATCAGAGTGTGTTTTCTGTTTGTAGGCAGAGGTCAATCCCTGAGGGGGTCTGTTGCACTGAGACACATAGGGAGCAAGGGGTCACGGGAGAGGGTAGGGAGGCAGGAGCCCTCACCTCCATGTGAACCTTCCACTGTTGCAGTGAGAACAGAGGGAGGGAGAGATAGGAGGGTTGAGACTTGATCTTGAACATACGTCTGCAGGGCCTCAAACAAATGATCAGGATTTCCGCTGCCTCTCTGACCACGTCGACCGTCTAGGCTTCTTATCTTCGTCAGGCTGGTGTCGTGAGGAATGGATGCGTCTTCAAAATAAAGTCCGAGATCAGAAGGAAGATTGGAAGTTTTATATATTTTTTTCTGATTCATTCGTATTTTTTAGTTCACAAGTACATTTCATAATAAAATACATTCCAGTAAATATAAAAAACACTTCTAGAACTACAGATTTGAGCTCAACCGACTTCCTGTTTCGGTTCCTTCCTTGAGCAGCTGCGACGCCAGTGCCGACTAAAATTACAGAAACTATTTCGACATAACTGCTTTAATCTGTGATACCTGATAGAACGGTCACCGTGAAACCTCGTGAGATGTGTGTGTGTGTGTGTGAGCTTCTGATGGAGTGAAGCAGCGTAAATGTCTCCACAGGGTGAGCCTAATGTGGAAATGCAGAGATGTGGGCCTCAGCGGTGAGTGCTGCTGGGTGATGGATGGACGGAGCCGGGGTTAGAGTGGGGTCACCCTGTTTGTTTAGTTGTGTTTAGGTGGAGATGTTTGCCACACTTCATCACCATCTCTCAAAGTCTGAAGGCGTATTTGCCCCCCTCCACCACACACACACAAACACACACACACACACACACACACACACAGAGTCCTGGATGAAGGGGCATGTTGAAAGATACTTCATCACTATCTTTAGGTAAGTGTGAAGGATCGTAGCTCCTAATGACTAATTTGTTCTATTTAGTTGCAAATTCCTGTTTTGCTGCAGTTTTCTGGAGTTTTAAGAACTTTTTTTAGAGGCTTTAAACAAATTCCTGCTTAGAAAATGTAAATATCTAAAAAAAAAAAAAAATCAGAAAACAGCACTCTAGGGTTTTTTATCTGTGAGTCTAATCGGTTGCTTGGCTCGGCCTTGTGACCTTAGCTATCTTTACTTGCGGCGTTCGAGGATTTGTTATCTATAATGACTTAGAATTCAAACTCGGTACAATCGGTGACCTTCAGTCACATGAGTCACACCGAGGGCCGAGGAGAAATAGCTGAACCATAATGGGACTCAGCGTGGTTCATTTTCCCAAGGTTATTTCCATTTTTCACAGGGAAACGGACTCATCAGCCTGCGTAATTACGCTAATACTTGTGTTGTTTCTTTCACACTCCAGCATTTATGCTCAGTGCCTTTTCCACAGCTGCTGCTGTGAGTTCAGAGGCTCTGGAGCGTCATGTCTAATCATCTTTATAGAAAACTAAAGATTCCGTGAGATCTTTGGTTTAAACTGAAACGCTGATTTAGGGAGTCAAGTGCGTGTCCTCCTGGCTCACCTGTGTTTGCTGCTACTCCGGCCCCCCTCTGGGAGCGTGTCAGCCACCGCTGTAATGAAACTAAATGCAATAGCCTTCACCTGGAACAAGGAGGATCACTGGGCCATATCCTCACTTTCACGCCACGGAGCACCCAAATAAACTCCATATAAGTTAGCAGTGGTCCCCTGCAGACCTTGTCACATTTATCTTCTCAACCCCCCGATGTGGCTTGGCTCGGTTCCAGCATGTCAACCACAGAAAATTATCATATAAAGGGCGCTGCGGCCAGAAGAATGCAGCGGGATAGGTGTAATAAAACACATAAATGTGTAATAAAAACGTGGTTTTAATGGGCGGCTTTTCAGTTTAAAGATTAACTTTTTATCCTTTCTGAGAACAAAAAAAGGAGCTTTATTGTGTGTTTTGTTATGAGGAGGAAAACAAACACGTGCAAAGAGCTCAAACGAGCAGGAAGCAACATGATGAACATTTAACATCGACTGAGAATAAAAGATCTTTAGAAAGCTTTTCTCGTTTAGTATAAACATGAACTAGGACCTGAACAACAGGAGACTTTATGTTTCAAAGCTACAGAACTTAGTTTTTTTGAAAGTCCCTCCCCGGCTTCAACATCAAAACCAATCATTTATGTGTAAGTGTTGACCAATAGAATTGTGTTTTCACAAGAAAGAGCTGTCGGTCAACAAGAAAGTCCCCCAGTCCGCAGCATGCACCGAAGGGTTAGCTTAGATTAGCTTAGCACACCAGCCTAGCTTGAATGCTAATTCGACTGGCATTGAATTAATGTCAGTCTGAAACTTCAAGCTAACTGTGGCAGAGAAGGCAGGGGAACAAAAAGGGATCCGTCTTATATTTTAGCCTGTTGCAGAGTTAGCCAGGGTGTGCTAGCATCACGCCTACCGGTTTCCTGCCGGTTTTAGACGTTTCCCTGCTCGAGTGCAGCAGATTTATGTTTATGTTTATATTTATTTATTTATCAGGCGCTTTTATCCAAAGCGACTTACAATTTATAACCTACAGGGCATGTTGTGATCTGTGGGGGAAACCGGAGTGCCCGGAGGAAACCCACGCATGCATGGGGAGAACACGCTACTCCACGCAGAAAGGCCGCAGCCGAGTTTCGAGCCTGCGACCTTCGTGCTGCGAGGCAACAGTGCTAACAACTGCATGCACGGTGATGCAGATTTAATTGACTGAATTGATCAGCAGCTCCTGCAGAACCTAATGAAGGTCGAGGAGCTAACTGAGCAGTTAGGATACGGTGCGTCTGAGCAGGAACATATCAAAAACATCACGTGTCCGTTAGCGCTACAAAGCTACTCGTGTGCACGGTATGAGACTTTGAACTCCCTCCAGAAGTTTGAAACAGTTCAGGTCTTTTTGTCGTGGAAAGTTGCTTAATTTGCTATTTCTCTAAAAGTATTTTCCACAATCATGAAATCAAATTTCTTTCCCGTTCGAAAACAAAAAGCTACAGCTCTTTTCCTACAAATCAGAGCACTCTAAACGCACCATTTCTTCCGTTTCCAAGGTGGCAAGTGTTCGAGTAAACTCTGAAAAACTTTCTTAGACATTTTTCTGATACATGAAAGCTTTGCCTTCACACAGCCCTTGGGGCAGGGCCGCTCTCAATGCCGCCCTCCTGCCGACAGATTTGGGAGATTCCAGAAAACCTTAAAAAGTCACATTGAAGGGAAGGCACTGAAAACACAACGCAGGCGTAGATGTCTGTAACTAGCATGAATGTGCTCTCATCAAAGTGAATATTCCTCCGTCCCCGCTCTCTTTTCATCTTTTATATATTTTCTGTGACAAAACACCTCTTTGAGGCTTCGTTCTCTGCAGATGCGTTAGAGATAATTAGGTTTACAACAAGAGGACTAGACTTTTGAGCATGTCCTCCTTTTGAATATTCCAAATGCCGGATAACGTTTTTTTTTTTTAAATTAGGAAATAAATTTTAAAAAGTAGCTGATTATAAAATATGTCTAAGTAATTCCTTCCCTTTCTGTCCCTCTTTAAGTCACTCGTATGTCCTCATGTGCTGTGTCATTACCTGGGATGGAGGTGGGTTTATGGTGGGTTTCGCTGTACGCAGTTTCCTTCACTTCCTCTCCTTTTAGTGCTGTGTGCAAACATCTATCACGCTAGGGAAGCTCTGCTTCGCCTTATCCGCTCACCGGTCTCATGCTGCCCTTCCTTTCCGCTGCTCCTTCAGGCAAGCAGACACAGCTGGGAGTGAAATATATTTACTCTCATCTGTTTGCTGTTCACCTTGACCAGTTGCAAAGCACGAGCCTCATTACACGAAAAGACGCAGCAGACTGGAGGAGAATTCCCTCGCTTTTTTAGATGACACAGGCGTGGTTTTGTGCAAAAATAATGAGTGCTTTGGTAATTACAAGACTGATCAAGTTATTTGCGTTGACAGTTTGGTGTTAAAATGGTCACACAGAGTTCAGCCTGTGTTTGTCTGGAGGCTGACCCGACCTCGTTTAAAGGTGAGAGCTCGTGACTTGAAACATGGAGGTCATCGGGGGCTTGTCTTTACCACACTCAGACTGGTTAAACTCACCTTTGATGCTTATTTTGATGCAATAACAGAGAAGTTGAAGCATATATTTATGGATTTCTGCAATTACTGGAAAAGTTTTAATATGTAAACTAACTAAAGACACGGCGCTTTCTACACACTTTGAAATGAGGTTTAAATGATGATGATGAGGTAAGAGTTTTATTACGATTTTCGTCTCGGCTTGCAAAAGCATCCAAGACGCTGTTAGTAATTAGTGTTTTCCTCTGAAATGAGTCTGAACTGTCCCGGACTTTTTTACGGGTTGTTAAAACCCTCAGTAAGTACAGAAAAACTGAGCTTGCAGACTTGACAGCTGTGTTTCCACTAAAGGAAGAAGAAGAAGAAGAAAATATCTTTTTTATAGCGCCGCTTAAGATAAAAATCACGAGGCGCTTAGTTCTAGTTAAAGTTCTGTAAGCGCCCCTGAGGCAGCTGTGGCTATAATGTAGCTCATCAGCATTTGAATGTGTGTGTGTGAATGGGTGGATGATTGATTTTGTTGTGAAGCAACTTGGAGGGGGGGGGGGGGGGGGGGGGGGTAGAACCCTAAAGCCGGGCGTACACTGTGCGACTTTTTCACTTTTTTGAGCCGATTTTCCACTCGTGCGAGAATCCACGAGATCGGGGCGAGTTTTGCGCCGAGCGTGGTGTAGTGTACAGGGGGTTACGAGAGGCGATTAACACCACGTGACCAGCTGCCGATCAGCAATCGTGAGCTCACACAAACTTCTGGCGTGTTTAATATTTTGCTCGTCCCTCGTGAGGGTATCGCACTGTTGAAGTGGCGCTGCGAGCAGCTGCGACCCAAAAAGTATCGGAACCGCTCACGGCGCAATCCTGCATCAACACCGGTCCCCGCTATTTCCCTAAAAACACACGTTGTTTGTTTTTGTTTCTACACGTTTTTTTTACTCACAAAGATTGTCAAGACACACAAACAACACACACACACACACACACACACACACACACACACACACACACACCAAGCAATGTGTCTATATTGTGATTTCTTAGTAAATATTCTATTTGGTGAGAGATAAACTTTATTGTATTTATCCTAGTGAATCTATAATTAAAGTGTAAACTAGTAGTAGCACATCCAACGTCAAGGAAAGCAAAAAGTTATTATCAGGAGAGGGAGAATGTTTAAGTGGTTAGCAGCAGTGTGCTAGACGATGGCCCCCTCCATGAGGCCACCACAGCTCAGCAGAACATCGTTGTAGCTTCTTCTGGGGAGAAAAACACTTAGAGAAAAAATAAAGTTAACAGCTGAAATAGCAGAAAATATGGAGTCCACAAGTGGTGTAAATGCAGGTTTATTGGTGGTGTTGGGGGAGTTTATTCTTCTTCATCCATTCTGCTTCACCAGAGAAACCTCCAGAGAATCCTGGCTCAGTATAAGCAGCCATCCTCCATGACTCACTGGGGATCGAGAAGACAGCGCACACACACACACACACACACACACACACACACACACACACACACAATAATCATCATGGTTCAGTATAAATGTATTTAATTACTGAAATGACTTATTATTCTTTGGGTCCATAATAATAATAATTATTTATGATAATCAGTAATGTGTGATCGGTAACTAGAAGGTCATTCGCACGTGTACACATCATGCAGAGGGGCTGAACCAGGGTAAAAGCTAACTGCTCTCGCATGTCTTTGCTCCATAACAAAAAGCTTTCTGACGCTAAGAGGGCGTGTTCTGAGGTTTTGTTAAAACTAAAATCTCCGCAGCTCAAGTCCAGTTCGTGAACCAAGCAGATACTCTCCGTGGTGACGAGAGTTATCCCAGAGGACGAGGGTCGGCCGCCTGAAGCCTCAATAAGCCGTTCTTTCACGCCGATAGAATTGCTCCGAATAAACGCATCTGTAACCAGCTGACGCAAAACTCCTTCAGAGTTATTGATTTTGAGACGCAAATAGTTTCATCAGTCGTTGCGACCCGGAGACATCTCAGGACCGATTTGAGTCGCACCGAGGTCCCTCTACCAACTTGGTGCCCGGAGGAAACCATCTCCACCTGGCATCTCGGATCCACAGAGGGTCTCCTGAACTGGGTGAGGTAGACACTGGACGACGGATGGCGTCTGATGCTGTTCTCTCTAAGAAACCATAAATTAGCTGCAAAACAATATTTTTCACCGAGAACACGTTTCTCTCTCTGAAAGTAATCTTCTGAGATATCATCCACGCATCCAAACCTCGCATTTCATTTTAGCTTTTCATTCAGACACAGGTAAAGCGTTTAATACCAAGTTTAATATCACGCTGTTACAGATTGTCATTTTTTAAATTGTCATTTCAAATTCTCATCTTTAATATTGTTAGTAATAAATTTTTTAAACTTTTTAATCCTGACTTCTTTGAAATGAAACAGAGAGAGGGGTATATTTGGTTATTGAATAAGCAAAGAGTCCATTAAGTCTTCAGTTTAATAAATAAAGTTTGCTATTAAATTTAATTATCTTAAATTAAATATTAATCTTTGGATTAAAATATAGACCAAGACAGTTGGTGTATGAACTTCTATCGATTGTATTAATATCCTAGATATTTATGCATAATATAAGTTCATATGCTAATGTGTCCGACCTTTTCTCAGGATCTAACCAAACTGATAGCAAACAGTGTTAAATCCTAGTATGCAGATTGTCAACGCTACAATTATGCTGTCACAATGTTGTTGTGAACCTGTGTGTGTGTGTGTGTATTTGTTAGTAGGGGGTGACTTGCTCTTTAAAGATGCATTGCCTTTTTTATGTAACTTAATAATTTCAGTTCATTCAAATCTCCCAAAAACTAGTGAGTATTTGAGATCGAGGTTTTATTTGGATGTTGATTTATTGAAACTCCACTTTCTAATAATCATTTTTCCTTTATTGAGTCAGATATTTGTCACAGAAACAAAAAAGGCTTTCTGAACGTTTCACGAATTCCTCTCACCTTCTGCGTCCTCGGTCAGACAGAAACATTTACTGATTGTGGTCACTCCCAGAAAAACGCAACCCCGAAGTCCAAGGTCTTCGTTTAGCGTGGCAACATAAAAGATGTCTTCTCCCTCTCTCTTTTCTAGCATCCTGGAGTTCCGGAGAAGTCGCTGGAATTTTTACATCTATTTGTTTCTGCGTAAATCAGCTGGTGTTAGATGATGAATGACTGAGCGAACGCTTCATTCAGCTTTTTATTGCTGCATAGCATCAGATTGATTTACACATAATGTGCTTTCAGGCCTTTTATTGATGGCTTCATCTCAAATCAGCATCAACACACTAAACAAACTATTGTTGCTTGGTTTATTTACTGAGGAACCATCTGCGTCCCCGCTATAATTCAACTCTTTAGCTGGCTAACCTGAAATGGAAGGAGCCTACTAACGGCACTTTTTATTACACCAGTCTCTGCATTATTAAGACTTATAACCAACATTATGGTGGTGTTGTGTTATTATTATTGTTTTTTTCAGTGTAGAAAATACTTTTTTATGGGAATTTATGAGCCACGGCAAACATAAAGGAGATACATGAAGCAAAAGCAGCAGGTCTGGAATAAATAGGAAGAAGAGGAGCAGTAAAAACCAAAGAAAGCAAATAAAAAATGGCAAGAACAGATGAACCCCTCTCGACTCGGAAGGAAAGTGCTTGTTGTTTTATGAAGTTTAACACAGTTGTTTCCAAAGTTGGGGTCGGGACCCCTCTGTGGGTCGTGAAACACCAAGATGGAGGTTTGGCTAAGAGCTGACGTATTGAGATAAATGGTAAACCAAGTTTTGGGTCATTTGTCTCTGTTGGTTTTATTTTGAAAGTCCAAAGCTACTGGTAACTTTAAACCAGACTAACTTTTAATTTCTAGGGATTGCCTGGCTGTGCTGTTGTTGTAAATGTGTGTGAGTATGAATAATTCTACTAATAGTTGCTGGAATCGCAGTTATTGAGAAGAACAAACGAGCTTTTCTTGCTTCAGATCATAGATCGTATCGGGACGGAGTTATTTTTGCTGTACTGGATGAAGAATCAAACAGGAACTGATGTTTGTTTCGTCTGCCTTGTGGGGCGCTTGCATCTGTATCTCTGTAGTTGTAAAGAAACCCCCTTTTAATGATCACACCATCCCAGAATCGTTTCCTCTTTCATGGCAGATTGTGTCGGCTGAGATTTAGTTGTCATTTGAATATTCCCTTTGTGTTTTCTAAGTCGGTGGACCACAGCTGACCTGGGGAACACTCGGTGTGTTTACATGCAGCCAGTAACCCTTTTAAAACCCGAATATTCACAATAACCCTGTTCCGCATGGCCATGTAAACACCGCCAAAAACCCGGATATGCTCATAACTGGGTATGCTCATAACTACACCTGGGGTAACCCTTTTCTAACCCGAATGTTTGGTCGTGTAAATGCATATCGGGATATCCCCATCAGAGCGTGTGTTCTGCGCATGCTCTGTTCGCAAGGAATCTTGGTCTTTTGAGTAGCGAGACGTCTTGTATGTGCCAGAACACCGGAAGTAAACCACAAGTTGGGAGCAACATGGCGAGTCGCGGCACAGCACCACACTTTGAGTGACGAGGAAACTAAAGCGCAAACAAACGCGGTCGCTATCTCTTCCGAACTGGGAAACATGTTGTTGTTTTCACGAATACCGGAACAAGAAGAACCGGAAATGACGCATATTGCGTCTGGACATAGTCCGTACGTCCTGACGCTACCCCAACGTCCGCATTTAAATCGGGTTATGCAAGTTAGAGGTAACTCTTTCTATTCATGCTTGTAAACGGGTTATTCTGATCAACTCAGAAACCCGAATCCCGACCTTAACCCGATCATAACCCGGATATTGGCTGCATGTAAACGTACTCACTGACAGAAGCTAGGCTGCCACAGGTCCCCCTGACCACCACCAGCAGGCAAAACGAGGAAAGTTCCTTTCCCAAGGACACAACGGCTGACACGAACAGAGCCCGGGGTCAAACTGGCGACCCACCGATTGCAGGGCGAGCTCCTAACCCCCGAGCCACCGGCTGTAGGAGGGACAGCGTTGTGAAGGCTCAGAGACTGATGGTCTTCTTTTCTCATTCGTTTTAAATTTCCTTTTCTAATGTGAAGCAAATTGCATCTCCTCCCAGCACTCCCTTTAGCCAGCACGCTGCGCTTCTTTAAGAAGTCTTTTTAAAGACTGACCACTGATGAAGCGCCAAGGGCCCTCCCAGGTCAGGTCCCAGTGCCCTTTTGACCTTTGTCTGCCTCACTCCAAATTATGATGCATTAAAGCACAAAGAAGGACTAATGGCTGTGCATGTATTAAACATCTGCCCCGCTTCTTGATCAAAGGGCCATTTACAACAAGGACGTTAAATCTGCTCACAGGAAGTAGTGGCGAGTAAAAGAGGTCAGAGGTTGAAGCGACTGTGTGAAGTGGACCTGTGGCTAATTATTGGCTTACAAGAGTCTTTGTACTGGGAGCCAGCTGTAAGACTGGAGAAGTTGAGCCTTTAATATCCTGTGCACAGCCCCTAAATGTTTCTGTGCATCTGAGAGGAGCATTCCTGCAACAAGACATGGATGCTGCTGATGATGATCGGGCACGTCCTAAACAGAAACAGTAGTCGGGCTTTGTTCAAAGCGAGCGATCATTGTCTCCGTTTGGAGCTGCGGCTCCATTCCTGTGGCGTCAGAAATCATACAGCTGGCCTCAAACGACAGCGTCCGCTGTTGGGACTTGACTCGACCGCAGAGTGCAGTGCTGTTTAAGTCGAAACCCCTCAATTTGCTGAGACTTAAATGAGACACTGAGAAGTCACCAGACATTCCTGAAGTGATTGAACAATCACTCTGCATTGTCAGGGCGTGAAGATGAGAGGCGAAAGGAACCAAACGAAACGCGCCTGAAGCCGGATGCTAAGGTCTGTGGCTTTTCCCAAACAGGCTTTCTGGGAACTGAAGCGGTGTGAAGGCTGGTCTTGGGCAAGGTCTTTAGTGGTTCTGTTGGATGAGTGACTAAATTGGCTGAGGTGATCTGTAATCCTGTTGGTGGTCATTTGTTAAGTCTGCATTGGGTTAAGAGTTTTTATGAAGTCTCTGCCAAACAAATCTCATTAAAAGAAAAACTTAATTGGTTTTCCGATAAACACCGTTAACCTAAACAAACGGTTAGCTTCTGAAAGTCGCCATCTCTTTAATTCTAAAGTAATAAGGAATGATTCCTAATTGTCCCATTTATCTCTGCTCCAGATGTGCTGGAGGGTTTGCATTAAAGCAGCATCACTTCCTTTAATAATATCTCCAGAAACACAGGGTGCCTTGCTCAAAGGAAGACTTAAAATTTCTCTGTTTACTTCTGGGTTTAATCCCCTTTAAAGAGTTCCTTGAGAGAAGTGAGAATAATTACAGCCAAGCTCACAGGGAATTCAAGTGAAGCTTATGAACACGTACAGTAGCAGAGACTTTGTGAAAGTGTTGATATGTTGTTTATTAGGTAAAGGCCCACAGAGCCATATTCAGTTTTTGAAGGTTATAATCATTCATCTTGAGGAGGCTGCCAACAATACAATATGCTAAATACGGTTACACTTTAGTTTAGGGAATGTCACGAGGTGGTTTTGGAGAGAGGTTAGGACCCAAGATGCAGAACCAGACAACGAGGAGGAGGTGGAAAAACGTAAAAATCCTTTATTTAGGAGTAAATCCAGAGAATGAAGGGAGCCAAAAAACAAAATCCAAAAATCCTAATAACTAAACCTAGAGAATCCAAAACACAAGAGACCTAGAGATACAAACGCTAGAGAGGGGAACGAGACGAGGTTGACACAAACAATGAACCAACAACACACTGAGACGCAGACAGGGTTAAATACACTGGGGCAGGATGAGAGGGAGATGAGCAGCAGGTGTGTGGGGAGAGAAACCTAGTGAAATCAATTAACTAATCAGTGAGGGGAGAGTAACTTGACCTAAGAGTAAAAACAAAACCTGAAGACAAGAAGATTAAGATAAACAACTAACGCTAGCCTATCCATGCTAATGGTCCGTCAAGGGGGTAGGAAATCCAGCTAGTGGCCAGCCTAGGCATGCTAATGGCTAGCCTCTCCAATGCTAACACCAGCCTGTCCAGGCTAACGCTAGCCTATTCATGCTAATAGACAGCAGAGGGGGTGTGAACCAGTCAATGACCAGCCGAGGGCTGCTAGTCCCTAGCGTATCTAGTAATAACACCGGTAAAGGTGCTACTTCTCAGTAAGCAGCGCCAGCCTCTCAGTTACCGGCGCCAGCTTATCATTAATCGGTCGGTAGTTTGCTTCAGAATTTATATAGCCTCCTGCTGCTGGGCAGTAGTCTTAATTTTGGCCCCCATACCGTGCCATAAAGATTTGGGACCCACCGTGGAGCGACATAAAAACCACACAAATCCTATTCCAGTCCATATTCTGTTTTACATCATTGAGAACCCCCCAGAACCTCCTCTGCTCCCCGATCACACGCGTGTTTCCAAGGTAACCAGACTGAATGGCTGCACTGTCAGACAACATGTCCAATTTAAACTAACTCCAAACAGAACGACGCCTAAAATGTAAAGGACAACCCCTTTTTCTACGATTTATCATTAAAGTTTTATGTATTCCCGATAGGAACCTCTCCTCTGCCCCGACCGCGTTTATGACCTCTGTAACTTGTTTGATTCTTTTGCGCTTCGACAGCCAGACACTCGATCTCGCAACAACACGGGCTGAGGACATAGCATGACCAAATATGGTTAACTGGGGGCGTTTCTGTCTGTAAATTACTAAAAATGGACACGAACACCTGGATACGCACAGGTGGGATATATCATCAGACGAGTGCGGAGGAACGTGGTACGAGAGGCCACCGCATGTTTCATAAATGTGAATTTTGACTGTTCGTGGGAACAAATTTAGGAATATTTCTACTAACGTTTGATGAATGAGGCCCCTGGTCTTCTATGTTAACTTGAATTTTGGCAGAAGAGCAAAAGGCCCTGAATGTTGTTAACATTTTAGGAATCACCTGCCTAACAGATTCTGGTTTTTCAGTCACTAATCTAAAGAATAAAAACACTTATCTATAAGTTCATACGTTATACAACACTTTTAACAGGCTTTAAACTGAGTTTTACTTTTGGTTTCAATTCTTTTAGTTTTAAAATGAGATCCGAATCGTTTATTTGTCTTTCTAATATAATCTATTACATATTTAAATGTCCATTTCATCAAATGCCTTTTCAGCTAAAATGTATTAATGCTAACATTTGATGTCTTCCTTAAAACATTGTTCATGAAAACGTTTTGCTAGGGATGTAAAAAAAATATTAATATACTTGTGTTGCAATGTTTTGTGTTATACCAAATTTATATTTAATCAGTTTATTGTATTTTTTCCCATAACTTACATGCAAATATTTACCGTGTTTCTTGTCTTTGGTGCAATTCAAACTCTGACTGCTAGGTGGCAGCAGTTGTTACTGCCCTCATTCTGATGGCACAACAAGCTCTCGCGATAAGAGTGGACGTGGCTTGGAAGCATCTGGCTTGAGTTTTCCATTTCCATAAAAATGAGAGATATTGCATGGCTTTTTGTATCTCAGGACCTCGATTTGAGATGTTTATTGTATCGCCAGATTCCTGCCCATACACTCGCCTGTTATTTGCGCCATCATCTCTAAACAACATTCACCCAGAAGGGAATGTTCTTCACCATTGCAAATAAAGAGACTATTAGCTTTCAGAAACTTTAAACTGAGTTTAAAACGAGACAAACAGTTGTGCATGTGTCGTGACCAGGGATGTGTATTTTTGAAATTCTGGCGATACGATACATATCACGATACAGGGGAGACGATACGATATATACGATATATTGCGATACATTCAGTCAGATGTTACAAGCATTTTTTAACTGAATTTATTGTAAGAATGTTCAATAAGCAGTCCAAACTGATACGTAACATGTTTAACATGAGGTATCTGAACCGTGATGGAGGGATTTACAGTTCAATGGTGGAAACAAAACCTGTTGCACACTGCTGCCAACTAGCGGGTGGTGAATGAATTGCACAAAACGAAAAGAAAATACACAAAAGTTTGCATGTAAATTCTTTCAAGAATTAGATACACGGCTTTTGAATATGGATGTAATAATCGCAGGAAAAATATCACGATATATTGCCATATCGATATTTCTGATACATGGTTTTTGAATATCGATATAATATTGCTGGAAAAAATATCACGATATATTGCCATATGGATATTTTCTTACATCCCTAGTTGTGACAGGTTTAACTAGCTTCTTAATAAAGAGTAATAATAATAAAAGTAGCAAGTGGCATTTTAGTAAAATGTTAAAATAAACACAACAAATCATCGCACATCTTGGTGTTTTTCTTCCTCCTCCTTCATTTATGTTCACATCTTTATGGTTGTGCTCCTGTGCTGCTGTCGCTCCCACTCTGTGGGGGTATACACCCGCTCTTTGACAGGGTTCTCCCCCTTTTCCTCTAATTGGCCGGCTTCCCTCTCTCCTTGCCTGCTAGGTAATTGGACATTCAACCCCAACCTTCGCCTCCCAATCATTGCCTCTCTGCAGCCCCCCTCTGCGTTCCGCATACTTCTCATCCCAGTGCGAGTCTCTCTGCGGACCCATCTTTGACCAGCTGATCAAAGAGAATTTACAATCCGCCCTCGTCCAAACACATCTCAGCTTATGCTGCTCTCGCCTCGTGCACAATACCAAATAGAGAAGCATGAAATGAATTTTTATGTCCGGTACAGTATACTTCAGCCAGCATCTCTCTACCACCTGAACCTCTGGAGACAGAACGTAGCATCTCTTTCTGCGGTTCATGGAGAACAAGGTAATTCATTTTGGATTGGTGGGTGTGTGTGTGTGTGTGATTGGGGGGGGGGGGGGCTGTTGGAATTATTCATGAACAGCTCAATATCAACGTTCTGCTCTGCTCTGGCCTTTAATAATTCATAGTTAGCATTCATCTTCATTGGCACAGAGAGCAGAGGAGTCATCCATCATTACGGCACTGGTACTCACCATCGGTGTTGGTTGGCAGGGTCCACAGAGGTAGAGCGTGTGGGGCAAAACAAAAGGAGGAGGCGTGTGCTTTAGTCACTCCGATGAGTCGTCACAACCCCCCACCACCTCCTTCTAGGACCAACCAGCTTGAAGGAAGAGAAGATCTGAGCTGTTGACCTTTGGGAAAGGACCAGTGCCTTCGGGCTGAGTGATGGTGTCAGCCAACAGTGTAAAACACCTCAATTAGGAATGCTTGGCATGCTTCAGTGCTTCTAATTATGAAGAATGCAAAACAACAGTCAGAAGGGACACAGTCACCATGCAGTCAGCTGTGCCACAGTATTACTCACCAGCTTTTCCGACGGCTCCCATCCACACCGTCGTACAGATCTGACATGCAGTACGTTTTAGTATAAATCTGTCCTTCATTGTTCTACTAAAAGCACTTGTTCTCCAGTGTAGACCAACAAGAAGTGGACAGTAAGTTAGAGCCCTAAGAAACAGAGATTTGCTCTGTCAGCAGCATGCAGGCGAGAGCAGATGCACCTGCGTCTGAGCTCATCGAGGAGGGTTAGGGTCAGGGTCTTTGGAGTCATTCCAAGAAAAACAACAGAAAAGGGCAGAAACCTGGAGCAGGCAGAAGTAACTCCGCATTTGTTGCTTTTTTGAAAACAGTTGGTGATAAAAGCCACATGTGTGCAGCCTGACTCGACTGTGTTGTCATCCCCACAAGGCTTCCATCCCTGTGAGGGAAAAGCTTTGTAACATTATCAGTCGACGTGCATAGCTACTAGGCAGTCAGTGGTGGAGGGAGGAATGTTTTAAGGGGGAGAGAAGAGGGATTGAGAGAGTCCCGAGAGATTTTCTGTCTGAGAGGCCGAGGTCTACAGCAAACACACGAGTAGGTTTCAAAAGTGAGGCAACACTCTTCACCCTGAAATAACCAGATTGGTACCTATGCAGGAAACTGAGAGATATATTAGCACCATGCATTAGAATCTTGTCGCTTGACCTCACAGAGCAATTAAAACCCAGTCAGAGCAGCCCAGGTGGCAGATTTCATCATTCAGTTTTACTGTCAGCCATAAAACGTCTCCATTTATTCAGCGGCAGCCAAGCATCGCAGTTCCTGTCAAAGGAATGTCCTTGTGCCCAACCTTGGGACTAATGATGGGGGTCAGGGTGAGGCAGGAAGTGAGGAGTCTGAGTATTGCTAATGAAAAAATAGAGTGGTCATTAAAGGGACTTTACGGAGTTTTGAATTTTTATGCTCGCGATCGCCCCCTCAGGCCAAAAGCGTAATGGCAGCTTCAATAGTAGACTCGTGCACGAGGCGCGCATGCTGTACGTGCACACTCCTTAACGAAAATAACAGCTGAGACAGTCGTGTGTGTGTGTGTGTGTGTGGCCCGGAGGTCAGAGGACAGGAGAACGCGCAGCTAATTAATTAAATAATTTGGTTCTGTACCTTTCTCTTCAGCACAGCCGACAAAGGTTTATGATGGGTCAGTCCTCCTGCATGCTCAGATCATTCCCTTCCCTTGCTTGAAAATTTGTTCCAAAATGAAAGTTGAACCCACATCTTTTTTTAATCTGTGAATTCAATGCCGTTCGGCGAGTCCGAAATAAAAATTTGGGCATCTTACTGTAAAAAATGCAGTGGCTATTTTGTTGCTAATTTGCAGGAAATATCTAGAAGAAAGTTCTACAGAAAGTAGCTAAGGGTCCTCAGAAATGTAGCTAGCTTTGTCACTAGGCGTTAGGAACAGCGACAAAGTGGCACTGCCTCTCTCTCTGCTGCTAAAGCTACAGATAGCAAATGCTACGGGCGATGCCTGAGCGTGAACGCGCATGAAGCAGCCTGCTCGACCCGAGCATCTCTCTTTTTCTGTGATTTTACAGAAAAACAGGCAATCACAGTAAAAATGCCAGGACTCATTCTACAGGACCAGGGCATTGCAGGAGAATGTATGAAGAAGACATTTATTATTTCTATACATGTTTTGGCTGTCAAACTTCCATAATGTCCCTTTAATGTTCTCATCATTAAAGTCCTTTCACTTTTTTATGTTTAATTACAATGTTTCTTCATCAAAAGTGATAAAAAGTTTAAAGTAGGAGGGGTTCAAATGTCAGCAAAATACCCCATTTCCTTTTCAGTTTTAATGATTAAATATCATTTTCAGATTTGTGTCTCGTTATGCTTTCATCTTGTTTTCTGTAGCAGTAAAACGTCTGCAGAGACGACGTCTCTGACGACGAGGGGAAAACGGCTCCAAATGAGGTCCAGGTGTGTCTGTGATCAATTTCATGGAGCTTAGTTTTGCAAGGCTTCACGCTGAAGGAGGCCGTCATAACAGGGCCACCATTTCACGTGGGTGGTGTTTCACTGGGATGGTTTTATAGAAACTTCTACATAAACCCACAACGGAGCATAAATTATGACGAATCTGTTTTGCAGTGTCTTCCAAAACCAGATTTGTTCTTTCGTCATAAGGAAAATAATCCAGTTCTTTGATTTGACCACCGTATTAACGTTTTAGCCTCCTGTGATTCGTTGAACTTTGCACAACTCTTTCTGTAAAAGATCATAAGGAAGGAAAATGATGACTTTATGGTTGACATTAGTGCAAGAAAAACCAGCAATCAGTTTGTTTCCCAGGAATTTCCACACGACACACCGAGAGCCACTCAAATGTTATTGGCGAAGTTCATGTCAGAACCGTCACCGTGACTTGCTGCCTGCATTATATGCTCCAAAGAGTACGTAATTAAATTAAGTAAAACTTTATCTTAATTGCTTTCAGTGTGGCGCTGCAGCAGGAGCCGAGGATGGAGCGTCGAGCGGAAAAGACGAGCGTCTAAAAACACATTTATGCAGACTGAACACAAAAGAGCGCACATCTTACAGTCTCTCTTTCTTTCTGGCCCTAATGGATTCAATTACTCTTTTAAAGACTGCCAACACTGTACCTTATGCTGAACCAATTGTGATGGTAATTCGGTTGGTTTAATGGACACGCCCGCTATAATGAACCTGTGGGGAGAAAGATTTTCCAGACAAATTGCAGCTCACGTGGTAAACGTAGATTATGCTAATGTGAGGTAGTCGTGTCTCGTGAGGTAGGGGGTGTCGTATGTTTCTTTGTATAATTGAGGAACCCGCGCGGTAATGGCCCCCCACTTTTATCATCTAATGGGATGTGAGGGGGGGTTGTGTGTAATGCTGAAGTATGTCATTGTGTGCTCACAAACATCCAACATGGACTCTCCTATGGTTCCTGCTGAGGGCCAGAGTGGCGCGTTGATCAACTCTGCATCCTTTACCGGTCATGCTGGCTTCGTTTAAGGGACTTTTGATTACTTTTAAATGTTTGTAATCCAGACAGGAGAATGGGGGTGGAGACCACCACACACAGGGGAGGTTCACTGGATCCCATTTCAGCAGGAAGTATGACTAGATCTGGGACACACTGCCCCCAAACTGCCTAGGGCACCGTGATTGTCTGGAAAAAAGCGAGGAGAGGGAGGGAGAATAAAAGAATGGCTGAAGTGCATTCCTGAAAGGAGGAGAGATGGGATTGAATGGCCGGGGAGGACGGGTCCGGTGGTGACACTGCCCGTCGCTAGGATCGAGTTTTCCCCCCTGACAAACGGGCTTGGGAAAACAATGACTTTGGCATCTGTCTGGAAGGCAGAAACGGAGACCACGGCGCTTTGCTGTCGAGTGCTGAGGGTTCACCGGAATGTCTTTTGTGCGACCCTGCCTGGGCTCTTCGAGGACACTTCAGGGCTCTTCTTGTTGAATGTAACACAAAACAAACTCTTTAGCCACTTTTATTAAAGTATGCTCACTGGCCCTGAAGTTTCCTCTCATTGTTGAAATACTGAATGACAAATTTACAGTGAATAACGGAGGGGACATGTCTGGTCCTCAGGCCATGGCCTACATTAAACATCAGCGTTCCTCCACTCTGCAGATGTCGGTCATGTAGCCACAGTGGTTCAAGGAGCATTTAAGGGGGCTTGCCTCATTTGTTTTATTACTCCTAACGGTGTTGCTGTGATTATTCTGTTCTTGCACCGCTTAAACCAAACTCTTTCTGCCTACTTGGTCTGATAGAACAACAGAGGCGGGGTTAAAATTGGGCGAGGTTGTCCTCTGAGCCGAAGGTCGTAGGACCAATCTCCAGTCGTGGCGTGCCACGTGTCAAAGCATCATTGGGCAAGATGCTGAACCCCAAAGTCGTCCCCCAGGAGCGATACTGTATATATTGCAGCCCGCTGCTCCTGACTAGCGTAAGGATGGGTTAAATGCAGAGAAAACATTTCGCCAAAGGGATAAAAAAATAAGAAGCAACTGGCCAAATCTTTCATTTGGAGCCTTTTTGTCGCTTACCCTCGTGTAGCATTGGGTTTGGTCTCTGGGATGAGAGTAAAACTCATAAAAATGGGCTGGCAGACGTAAAAATAGGATGTTTAGATAAGAACGTTTCACCCCTCATCTCTCAACACACACACACACACACACACACACACACACACATGCATGGTCAGAAGACACACACACATGGTCAGAACACACACACACATACATGGTCAGAACACACACACACACACACACACACACACACACACACACACACACACACACACACACACACACACACACACATGCATGGTCAGAAGACACACACACACATGGTCAGAACACACACACACACATACATGGTCAGAACACACACACACACACACACACACACACACACACACACACACATGCATGGTCAGAACACACACACACATGGCAGAACACACACACACACACAGTCAGAACTCACACACACACACATACATGGTCAGAACACACACACACACACACACACACACACACACACACACACACATGCATGGTCAGAACACACACACATGGCAGAACACACACACACACACACACACACACACACAGTCAGAACTCACACACACACACATACATGGTCAGAACACACACACACACACACACACACACACACACACACACACATGCATGGTCAGAACACACACACATGGCAGAACACACACACACACATGCATGGTCAGAACACACACACATGGCAGAACACACACACACACACACACATGGTCAGAACACACACACACACACATACATGGTCAGAACACACACACACACACACACACACACACACACACACACACACACACACACACGGTCAGAACACACACACACATACATGGTCAGAACACACACACACACACACACACACACACACACACACACACACACACACACACATGCATGGTCAGAAGACACACACACATGGCAGAACACACACACACACACACACAGTCAGAACACACACACACATACTTGGTCAGAACACACACACACACACACATGCATGGTCAGAAGACACACACACACACACACACACACACACACACACACACACACACACACATGCATGGTCAGAAGACACACACACACACACACACACACACACACATAAGCGCTCCTACATAGTGATGGATATAAATCTGGGAAATAATTCATGTAACTCTGGCGGGAGTTGTTCTTGAGGAAACTAATGTGTTGATGTTTCTCATGGTGGGAAACGTCGGACAGAGATGTGTATCAGCCGGGCCTGCAGACTGTGCCCAGTACCCCCCCCCCCCCCCCCCCCCCCCCCCCCAGCAGATACCAGTATACTCCTCCATCTGTTCCCATTGCCTATTTGTTGGTGGTGTTCTGCGATTTGGGGGGGTGGAGGAGCTTTTCCCCTGTGGTCCGTACGTCTGTGGGACAGGAAGAGTCTAAATGCTGACCAATTAGATGTGATTTCTGGTCAATTAGTCGCTTTCTTCTTCTACATTAGAGTCTTTATTATCTTTGGAGAAAAGGAAGTCACTCTGGCCGTTAAGGACTCACTTGAAATTCATGCCGTGTGTTCAGATCTAGTCATTTTTACAAACCTGCATTTTTCTATTAAAAAAAACAACAAAGTTGTCTTCTAAGAGGAATGGACGACGAAGATCTGCTAGAAAAGAGAAATGAGCAGATTTTATGAAATACTAGTGGGCAGCAACAGGAAGACACGCCAAAGAGACCAGAAATGATTTCCTCCTCCGCTTAAAAACAGGGAAAGTTTAAAACTAATAAATCAAACCAACCACCGCTGTGACCCTGTAGGAAATCGAACTCTGATGCCGTTTTTGGAAGCGAATGTTGCTTCTCTGCAGTTGTTATTGTGAGTTGTGGCTAGCCTGAAAAATGACTTGTATTTCTTTGACTACGGAGAAACAAACTGCTGAATGAATTTCTTCTTGCCGAGCGTAACATCCTGGACCGGGTCCACGAGTGTGTGGCCTTTGCGTTTGATGGCGACCTGCCAATTTCTGTCTGTGCCAAACAGAGGAGCTGTGCGCGAGCCAGGGGCGCTGTCTACCGCTGGGCCTTCGGGTTATAGGTCACAGGACTGTTTGTTGGAGGTTTTCTCTGTTGTGACACACACACACACACACACACACACACACACACACACACACACACAGGCACAAGTGGTCAGACACATTGTAGGATATGAAAACACATCAGCACAAAGAGCGCTCTCTTGAATGCTTGTGTGTAGTGTGGAGTGGAGAGTCCATTTTGACTTTAATTGTGTTGTTGTATCCATTAGCCCGGGGCTCATTATGGGCTTATGCAGGGCGTGGGTGGATGAGGGTTCATGCATGACGCCGTAGCGGGGGGCTTTTAGTAGACAGATGAGAAGGTGGAGGGCCTCTTCAGTCTGGGCATGCCTCTTCTACCTCGGCTGGAGCAGATATAGATCGCTTTTATTCACTCTGAGTTGGTCGGCATCTGCCCGTACTCCATCCCATCAAAATGACGATTTTCGCTCTGACTCTACTTACATTTGCAAAGTAATGCTGCATGTTTATGCAGGAGTGAGTAAAACAAAGAATAATGTGGTCAAGATGATAAATCTGTATCATGCTTCACTTCAGAAGTTACGGGATGGAAAAGTAATGTGTTTGGCTTCAGGAAGGTTTTCTTCTAGGAATTTGGTCCTACGTGGCTGGCTCTGTGCCTGTGGTGCATCGGAGCAGGACGTCGTGGTGTTTCTTCTGTGGCTCCGAGGAACAAACAAACTTTTAAAGCAGGACAACTTTTTTGCAAAACCTTTATTTATTTTTTTTGATGAATGATAAATGAGCTACACTTGTATGGGGCCTTTCAGAGTCAGAGGACTCCAAAGCGCTTTACACTAGAGTGCATCATTCACCCATTCACACACATTCACTCCCTTGAGGGGATGACGGAGGTGAGGCTACCACGCACAGGCGCCGCCAGCAGCCAAGGCAGGTTTAAGTGTCTTGCCCAATGACACAACAGCAGAAATCTCTGCCAGGAGCTGTGATCGATCCTACAACCCGCTCTACCTCCTGAGCTACCGCTGTTCTGTCTCACCAAGAATTCAAATTTTGCCCCTTGTTTGTGTAAAAGTGAATCATTAGGAAAGGCTGCAGACATGATTTGACCATTATGGGTAATACCAATTTACCCGGCGATCCAAACTGCAGTTAAAAC
This sequence comes from Nothobranchius furzeri, assembly GCF_043380555.1. Taxonomy (NCBI): domain Eukaryota; kingdom Metazoa; phylum Chordata; class Actinopteri; order Cyprinodontiformes; family Nothobranchiidae; genus Nothobranchius; species Nothobranchius furzeri. The sequence goes on along the minus strand of NC_091753.1, from coordinate 54,029,288 downwards.
GTGGTTTATGTGAACATTTCAACAGGAAGTTCAGTCCAACTTAAAGAGCAAGTCACCCCCAAATCAACTTTTTATTCTGACAAACTATATAAATGCGTGTCTAATCGTGCTGCAGACACGTGTAGTCAATAGTTTAGCACTTTAGTGCATTTTAGTTAAAATTTTAATTTCCTGCCTAAAACTGTCAGTGTTGTGCCGTTGTCGGGTAAAAACTCTGCACTGCAGTTGAATTTAAATCTGCCATCGCTATTGGCTAAAGCTTGGTTTATGCTTGACGCGTCCGCGAGGTCCGCACGGCTCCGCGCGGCAAAATTGCAACATTTTAACAACCACGCCCCTCCACCGCGCCTCCGCACGGCCCAAATTTTCCGCACCGCGCACCTAGGAAATTTTCTAACCACGTGGACGGTCGGACGCGGAAAAACATGGCGGACTGGCAATACAGACATTTGTATGATTCATCTCTCAAAGATCACCGTGATCAGCATGTTGTTAATAATTCTTGGAGAGAAATAGCTCGCACTGTCGGACAAGGCGACGACGCTGTTAAAAATGCTGGAATGCCATGTTGTAAACAACAGTCATTTCTACTTCTACTATGGTGTAGTGTTGGATGCATGCCGTAGAGCTCCATGCTGCCCCCTACAGTTTGGGAGAATATTGGCTCACCGCAGAGACAAGCCGCATGAACCATAAATGCTGCAAGTTGTGAAGCGCGTTCCATCCGCGAGCCGCATCACCAAGCGGAAAGTAAATGCGTCAAGCATAAACCCAGCTTAAGAGGTACCCTAGAACGTTAGCTGGTACCATATGATGTCACAGTGTCGTTGTGAGCCTGTGTGTGTGTATTTGTTAGCGGCTCCGCCCTCTCGGTCTGCTAGGCAACAGCATTTGCTGCATTTTTCAAACAGGAAGTGGGAGCGGAGTAATACTCTGGTAGGGGGTGACTTGATCTTTAATGTATAAAAAAACCATTAGTTTATGCAAGATGGCAAAAACAAAGATCTTAATCTCCATTCCCATCCAAGGTCTTAGGATTTGGATCATGGCAAATGAATGAACAACTGAATGAATGAATGAATGAATGAATGAATGAATACAAGTCACTTAGATGGGTTTTTTCATAGGGTGGCCGGTCTCGACTTTAGACACTAGTTAAGTAGCTCTGTCATGCCTGGGGACATCTCCGGTCCTCCTAATGAAACGCAGTCATCTGAGGTGATTTGAGCTGATTAGGGAACCTCCAGGTTGCCTCCGTCAGAAGATTTTCCAGGCACATCATATTGGATAAAGATCGTAAAGCAGATCCAAAACTTCCTGGAGGCAGTACGTATCCTCTCTTGCTTAGGGACATCTTGTGATTCCCCCAGAGTAGCTGGGGAGTTGTGTATGTATGGAAGGGAAAGAATCCCTAAGATCATTACTCATCCTTGTGTGTAGACATCCTGTACAGCCTTATCTGTCATCACGAGAGGATGCACCTCCTTGACTGGTGCGATCCCCGGTGACTTCTACAGTATCACGCTCAGGCAAGCACAGCAAAACCGCCAAGATCTGCAGTAGGAGTCGCTTTGAGTGCCGTCGTAAAAGAAGAAGGAAGAAAGAGATGGTGACAGATAAGAAGGTCAGACACCGGAGTCTAAGGGCAACACCGGTTGGGTTTTCAGCCACATGACAGAGCCCATGCTGGAAAACCAAGTGGCGTCCTCGCGACGTCTACCAGTTCACACTCAGTCGGCTTTGTTGTAGACTTGTCACGGGGTGAGGCGTTCACTTTAACGCCTGCCACTCACAGCGACGCACACTCCTGTTTTCCAGGCGTTGCTCCAGTTTTCTGCTCAGTTCTACTTACCCCTGAGTAACGCCGATCATCACACCAGATGGAAGTGGAGGAAGCAGAGACGGTGGAGGAAGGTGTACAAATACAAGAAGAAAAATGGCTGTCAGCTGCTACTGAATGACTCAGAAACTTTTAATAATAAAAGAATCCACTTCGGTTTATTATTTGAAAGATTGCCGTTGGCTTACACGTAGGCTTCATGGTGAAATGATAGAAGTGGCTGTGGTGTTTTCACTCCCCGACCTAGACACGCCACAGCTTTCGGGTCGTCTTCCACTTTTTTTCCCCTCAGCTCCTCTTGTGTATTTTCACCGTTTCTGTTGTGATATTTGACCCATAGCTAATTATGTGTTGCGTGGAAATGTGTGTGAGGCGGTTGTATACCGCCAAATCCATCCCCTTAAGACATTCCCACAATTTAGGCTTTGCTTCCATCTCTGAATTGCTGGTCAACCAAACACTTCTGCATCCTTGCAGTCTCTGGTTGAGCTCTCTCAAAGCTGTCTCATCACTACGGCTGTGCTCCGAAACCACAAAACGATGCTTGTGATAAAAGAGGTTCTGAGCTCTCATCCGTCGCCACTTCAAAGACCAGAAGAACCTATAGAACCGTTGACTATTGTCTCGGACGCAGGTGTGCCGCCTCCTGCAGGCTCTAGGGGTCTCAGAACACCAGAGAGCACGTTTGGCCAGATGTTATCTCTTCTCGAGACAGACGACATGGCTGGAAAGTCAAACAATAGGAGGCATTTGAACTGTGGTGCTGCGTGGAAGTATCTTTGCAATCAGAGCTCAGCTCTAAAGACCGATCCAAATATTTGCGAGATTATGAAACGCTTTGCTTTTGAAAAAGGGTCCAGTGTTTATTTTGGGGCACGAGCGGTTTTAAAACTTGCAGAAAAGTCAGTTTAATTTAGTTTTTGTGCCACCCTGTTTGGAAACGTGCCGTCTCTGTGGTCAGGGCTGTGCTGCTTTGTTTGGGCTTGGAGGGATGTGCAAAGTTTAGCTAGTTCCTCGCTTCTACCATACCAGCAGCATAAAATAAGGGGTTTTCTGTCCTTTTCCAAATATTAACCAACAAATGATTAAATTTACATCAAGAAAACTAAATGATCACCTTTATGAAACCCTGCATGGAAAAGCTGGGGGTGCTTTTTGCACTGAGGTCACCTGCATCATCCCGGCAGGTCTCACCCACATGAGGTGAACCGGTTTGAATTATTTTGCTCTGCTTCACAACAAACTGAGCACCCTCATCGGTAGCTGCAGAGGGCAACAAGCCCCATCACATCAGCCCTGATCTGCTTCTTCTCCTTTGTTTTGCTCAATGTAGCTTTTTGGCAACACAGCCTCTTATCGTCGTTTGCTGGCATGTTTGGGGCATTGCAAAAGCTAAACATGGAGTTATTTGATGATGGGCTCAGAAGCGAGGTGGTGGCAGCATTGGGTGATAAATGATCTTCCCGTGTGAGGCGTGTTCTCTCATCTCAGTGGAGAGCCGTTGAGCTGAGGGAGGGTTTATCTGGTTGCCAGATCCTGATGTCTGGAGGTTCAGAGATCTTGAGGGAGATTTGATGATGATGATGACGGTTGTGGGGGCTTCCTCACCTGCAGGCTGCCAGGGACAGCTTGATGTTTGTTCAACAGGTGAAACGTACCTGTGGTGGGAACTTGGCAGCATTTGAACTGAGACGGTTTGTATGCAACGGCTGAACTAAACTTGCAACATCAACTGAAAACCGGGTAGATTTATTATGCATTTTTAATAAAATACTCAAATCTCATGTTTAATGTCTGTTTGGACCATCAACATATAAATATTGGACAATGGGTTTCCATAGACCCAATAACACATTTTGGAAGAGAAATGGGAGGTGGCCACCACCGCCATTTTGACCGTGTCACAGGTTCCGTCAAGCCCAGACAATTCCACAAAAGGGAAGAGAGGTGGAGCTGAGGGTGGGGCTGTAAGGCTGGGATCAATTGATGACACCTGGTCGAACTAGCTACAAGCTAACCTGAAGCTAACCCAAAGCTAATCAATCAAATCAATCAATCAAAGCTTTATTTATAAAGCGCCTTCCGCAACCCTGTCAGGAAGCCCAAAGCGCTGAACATGGTACAGTTGTAAGTAATTATACTGAATAAATCAACAATAAAAGAAATTCAAATTACAAAATGGAAATAACAAGATAGATGAAACATTCCGGTAAAATACAAATATGTGGAACACAATTGGATTGAGTGGATGGATTGAGTGTACCAATGAAAACTGTGGAATGGATTCAACATAATAGAGGGCCATAATCAAACATGTTCTGGAAACGCCAAGCGGAGGAGGTGTGTTTTTAGGTGATTCTTAAAGACTGGCAGAGAAGGGGACAGCCTAACTGAGGGTGGCAACTGGTTCCAGAGTAACGGTGCTAGAACTGAGAAAGCCCGGTCCCCACGGGTACGACACCTAGAACGAGGGACAGCGAGCAGGCCTTGGTCAGAGGAGCGCAGAGCGCGTGATGGGGAATGTTTGTTCAGGAGTGTGGCTAGATAGGGGGGACCACCACCCTGGAAGAAATGATAAACAAAGACGAGTATTTTGAATTTTGAGCGATAGGAAATCGGAAGCCAGTGCAGGGAGGCCAGAACTGGACTGATGTGGTCCCGTTTCCTGGTCCCAGTCAGGAACCTGGCAGCGCTGTTCTGCACAACCTGTAGGCGACGCAATGTTGACTGACACAACCCTGCGTAGAGAGAGTTGCAGTAATCAAGCCGAGAAATTACAAAGGCAGCTAAGGCGGAGGTGGGAGCTAAGCTAACGGAGGTAGCAACCTAGCTAAACCCGGAGTTAACTGTGCACAACACCAGAGCTTCTGAGTCAGAGATACGCCGGGCTGACCGCTGGGTAAAACCTGGTGGAACACAGAGGTCTCCGAGAGCTCCACAAGCCGGCAGCCGCACAGCAGACAAGCGCCGCTGCGATCTGAGATGCGCAGAGCTGCCGCTGGAGAGGACCGGGTGGAAAGGTTTCCATCCCAGAGCTCCACAAGCCGGCAGCCCGCGCAGCAGACAGAAGCCGCAATCAGACAGAGATGCGCCGAGCTGCGGGGAGGGGAGAAACGGGTGGAAAACATCGGTCTCCCGAGAGCTCCACAAGCCTATAGTGGGAACCCAGCTCCACCAACATGTTATATTTCAACCCATTTTTTAAAGTGCAGCGTTATGTTAAATGCACTGGGTTTTACCCTATTACATTTAAATTTCATGGTTAAACAGTACATGTTAAAATCTAAGCTCAGCTCGGCAGTGACCTAAAATACATAAATATAATTTTACTTACCGAAAGTTGAGAGACTGAAAATGACCAAACAGTTTCCAGGCCAGACCGAGGCTCTACTGAAGCCTTTCCCCGGAGCTAGCTCTGTGGTCACGTGGGTCTGATGCTCATTAATTATACAGATTTTTAGGCTTTTAATACACTTAAACAGAAGAGTGACAAAAACATTCACCCCCTCAGAGTTGTCATGAATGTAAACTAGATCATTTAAACCAAAAACATGTTTTTGTACCAGGCTGTAAACATGTTTATTTCTGCTGTGAAATTGGTATTTTTAACATGGGAGTCAATGAAGATTTGCTCGCTTCTGACACCAGCCCCTAGTGGATGAGGGTGGAACTGCAATTTATTTCACTTCCGGGATTGCTTCAATTTTTCACCCGCATTGTGGGGACTTGTGTTGGACTCAACTCCCAGATCCGCGTGCATCTCACTCATTCATTTGGCATAAAAGAAGGTGAAACATCTGCTTCAACCTCGACACACCTCTTTCTTCTCTACTTGTCCAGCCATTGAAATTTTTTTTACTCCCTTTCTTAAATTTCCGTTTCCCGTAGCTCCTTCCCCTGCCTCCCTGCACCAGAAGGGCTCCTCTTTTCTTTCAGAATAATTTGTGTATGACGCACGGCTGCGTTGCAAGTATGAAACAGCATCTGTAGTATCTCTGCAGACACCTGTTCAGCAAAACAGCGGCCCTGTTCTCAGTGGTTGGAAGGAAAATATCCCTCGTGCTGCTTGTAAGCAGAGCAACGGCGTTGAAAGGAAACGGAAGAGGAGCTGTCATGAGTAGAAAATTGAAATTTCCTAACAGCTCGTCTTTAATAATTTCATCACATCGTGTGTTTGATAGCTTTTGTACCACTCGTGTCTTGGATTTGCCTTCCATCAAACAGGATTAACTGCCAGAGGAATGCGATTAGACGTTCACACATTAATTTTTCAGATGTGGACGTTTTGAAGATCCATCAGCAGCTGTATTACAAAGGGAGCCTGCAGGGGATGGGGCTGAAAAGATACGAAACCAATGTTTAATATTCCCTTTCAATGTCCGCTCAAGCCAGCGCATGTCTTCTCTTACAAACGCCTCCGTTTTACGTTTTACTTTGAACATGTCTCATTATGCGTCGCATTCATGACCGTTATTACCGCTCTGACAGACGCCGTAGCAATGCAAGACAAAATAACGTTGACAGATGAAAAGTTCAGGGGAGAGTTATGTCATTCTTATCAGATAAAAGAGAAAATTCAACATCTTAAAGTTTGTGAAACGACATAAAAACTTTGTGGAAGAGAGAGGGAAAAAAACCCCACTGAGTTTGAGCGGAGGCTGGAATAAAGTCAAGAATCCCAAGTCTTCCCTCAGAACAGAAAGAAAGTACCGCGGCACTCTTCTCAGGTTTCCCAGTTTGAATTCTGGGAGGCTACGCAACAAGCATGCAGTACTTCAGAAGAGGAAACTATTTCTCATCCTCGGCTATAAATCTAGCGGATATTTCAGAGCGTTGGCTTTTGTGCAGGAGCTTTAAATTTCCTGTGTTGTTGAGCTTGTCTGTGAGCCCTGGGCAGAAGCAACATGAATCAGCTCTCTCGGATGTTCCCGACGTGTTAAGAGTCGCAAAACATCCCATCAAACAAAAGTGAAAAAATAGTGTCACGACTTTTATTTTATTTGTACCGCATAATGAAATCGGTTTGAAGATGAAGGACTTTTCCGTTTGGAAACCTCGGCTTCGCAGGGATCAGACTCGTTTCTGCTGGCATCAGCTGTGCGTGATGTCGCATGTTGGACAAGTTGATAAGTGCGGCGAAAATCTAGCGCACCAAAGTGTCGGCGCTGATGTCGCACGAGAACATGCTCACTTGTTAGGCAGCAGCTGGTGATGAAATTCCAGCTCTGCCTCTTTCCGGAGTACTGTGTTTGACAGCATTCCCTCTTCCCGTTTCTTGGGGTATTACTTCCCACTGTAAGGGACCCCATCCCAGATAGGGATATGGGCATCTTTTCCATCTTCTCTTGGAGCATCTGGTAGCGTTTAGGGTCCATGTGGAAACCATTGGAAAAGGGGACGGCAGCTGATCAGAGAAAGATGTGCCCCTCCAGAACTGCAGCACATGCTTGGATTCCAGTACCCTCATTTGCTTCGTCTCACCCTCTTGAACATTCCTGTGCCCTAAATCTGTGGAGGACCCCCACCTCTCCGCTCTTACCTAACCCCGCCACCTCTTCCTCTTCCCCTGTGCCCGGTAAAGTGATTGGCGTCGGGTTCAGGATGGTGGAAATGAAAGTGGCCATGACGAAAGGCGGAGGGATCTGCTGTAACTTTTCATTTGGATCCCCCCACCCCTTGTCTGTTTTCCCTTCCCCACTTTTCCCCCGGGCCCACGTGTTTCCCTCCACACAGCAAATATCATGTTACTCTCCACCAGTCACCTCTGCAACAGCCGCTGATGTAATTCCAGTTGATGGTGCTGCCCCAACCAAGATGCGCCATTTTCCCCCAACCATCCCTCGCTCCTGCTGCCTCCTAAACCACCATCAGATTAGACTTTCACTGGAAACTGAAGTGCATCAGGATGGTATTCCCATTACATCCATTTGATGAAAGAGAGACTTCCAAATTCTCTGTTTTAAATGAGTTTGTTTAACGTCTATGGTCAGACGGACGCCGCGTGTCAACTCATTATGGACGAGGCGTAGTCCAAACAGACCGGCAGGAAAGTCATCTAGGTGAACTAAAAGACACAAAACGGCTAAAAAAACTGTCATTCTCGTTGTGCTTTTGATGTAAACGCGTTACAGGAGCCGACTGTCACTTTAAGCAGCTCATCTCTTCCACACTAGGATCAGATTCCATCGCTTCTGGCCCGGTTTGCACAGCGCTGCTCTGTAATGCCGCCGACTCCACTGTTTGTGGATAGTATGTCTTTGTTTTGAGAAGATGAGCAGGAGACTATGGAATGCCCTTTTATCTGGCTGAGAAATCTCAGAATAATACTGAAGTGAGATTTGTAGCAGATGTTTGAGCTCCGAAACGGTCCGATGAGTGCAAATGGTACCCTGCAGGAAGGCGTGCTGTGTTTGTGGACTTAATTCCTGCTAGCTGAGTTAGCTATTGGCCAGAAGGCTGTTAGCACCCCCCCCCCCCCCAACCCCAACCAGGATCATGAGTTCTTCACCCTCGCAGATGAGTCCACATCCCTACATGTCACTTTCTATTAGCAGCGTTTGGGATGACTGTCTGCTTCCGACTGCTTCTAATTCACTTTTCTGCTCTGCGTCTACCCCGTCTGTCTCTCATTCTCTTTTTATCTGATAGAGGCGCAACGCAGATGCGCTGACAAGCAAACATGCACATAAAAACGGACAGCCACATGGATCTCAGTTCCGCAGGAAGGAAAAACAACTTTCCTCATATTTAACTCTCCTGTTGAAGGCCGCCGCGGCCGGTCTGGGTCTCACACAGCCTCCTTGTCATAACAGAAGTGAGGAGGGGTCTGATCTGGAGGAGGTCTGCGGGAGGGGGGGAGGACTGATGGCGCTCCATGGGCCAGGAATGTTAATTGGGAAGATTGTTTTAACAAGGTCCTCGGCTTCGCAGATGCTGGGAGAAGGTTAGCTGCTGGGGCCACACAGACTCGGAGGGCAGCTCGCAGCGAGATATTGTCAGGAAAAAAATGTCTGACGCAGTGTGAGCTGATCTGTGGAGGGAAGTGTGAATTACTAACAAGTCAAGTTGTTTCCAGATATTTAATTTAGGCCAGGTCATGGCTGCTTGTCGGAGAGCAGAGGGATTTACTGGAATGAGCATTCTATGGTGACAAATGTGCGATTTGTCTGTTCACACCAGTTGTCTGCTGCTGAAAATTCTGTCACACAGTGAAGACCTGCTGATCTGCACCAGCCAGAAGGTGCTAATTCAAAACGGGACATTGTAGTTCTCAAATAGTCATCGTAGTTATCGTCCAGTCTAAACGCACCTGTTCATGAGAGCACCTGTGCAATTCTTTCTGTTACTTAATGAAACAGAAAAAGGTCAGGATGTCATGATTTTAAGGAAAGCCAATTGTAATGTTCAAACGTTTTATGGATTTTTTTTTTTAAAGATTTAAGAAGAAACATTATTTAATTCAGTTAAAGGCTTAAATGTACACAGAACTTTTAGCAGTGACACTGCATGGGTTTTAATGCCTACGTACAAGTCGACTCGTTGTTTTCAACACATCTGCACTGGTCTGAAATATAAATGAATGCCTTGTGAGCTGATCTCCATGGGAAAAAAAGCTCTGGCGCTCCTGTTTTAGGAACATGGGGTGTTTCTCGATGCCAAGGAACCTTGCCTTGATGTCTTAGCTCCGCCCCGGTTCCCTAGGAGATGCGTCATCAGGAACCAAGACGTGTTCCAATGTTCATGTTCTACCGAGGCGTGTGTTCTTCGTTTGTTAGCCGTTTAGCTAGCTGAGCAAGGATACACGGGAGGGGTCTTGTAGCCTAGCCTTGGTCAAAATTTTCCCAGAATAAACTGCGGTATTTTCAAAAAGACGGTGGATCAGAAGCCGGCAGCTACTTCGGTGACAATTTTCAAGTTTAAAAGTAACTCAACTAATTAAAAATGTTTTTTAGATCCAAAGAAATCTGTGGTTGGTTAGTTGCTTAGTAGTTGCAGCTTCGGTGACTAGCGGGTAGTAACTCACTTATATTTTAAATTTAATAAACATATACACAATTTAAAAAGTAAAAGGCTCGTTATACATTTATATTGAAACTAATTTGTATAAAATATAACGTTGTCTCCCGTGTCACGTGACGTTACGTGACCGCCGTGGAAGCCGCGGCCACGTGATGCAAGTCTGTTCCATTTAACCGTTTTCTTTGACCAAGAAAGGACCGTGTCCTCGTAAGCAAGGCGCCTTGACATTGAGAAACACCCTAGAACTGAGCTAGATTAGATGTGCGTCTCTGATTGGCTAACAGTGAAGTGACTCTACCACTGACTCCATTTGTTCCGCAACATCAAGCTTTAACTCCACAAATAAGTCAAGCCTGGAGAAGTTCCGCCATGCGGTGAAGTTGCTAGTGCTAACGGTTAGCTTCTACTAGTTGAAATGTGCTCTGCTCTTTCCTGGAGGCCAAGATGGGTGAGTCCATGAATGCAAGTTCGACAATACTGTAAGGCAAAGATCTGAGGAAACGGGTGTGGGAGACTATGTCCTCAGTCAGCCTGCATGTTAAACTTGGAGTGACGATCGTATTTCAAAAACAAGTAAAAACGTTTTTTTTCTTCTGTGAACTTTTTGTTCAAGTATTTTTAGTTTTAAAATAATCTGATTAAGTACAGGTCTGTGAGTTGAGACGCTTCAGATTTAGACCTTTTTCTGTCTGAATTCAGTATTTATACAAACGCTTGCATAAACCTAACAAATGCTGAACAACAAAACCGAGAACAAAGCAGCGCTGCTGCTTCTGGTGTGTTTCGCTTGCAGGAGAAAAAGTTTTTAGGAAGAAATGAGCATACTGTGCATGTATACCTGTTGGTGTGCAAGCTAATGTTTACTCTTTCATCACAGACTTTGTGTGTGGCTTTATGCTGAGGGTTTAACTTAACTCACCAAGCTTATCTGTTTCTCCTCATTATCAGAGAATGAACAGCAGAAATCTTACAGACAAAAATGCAAAACTCTAAGTAAACCATTTAGTCCTGTTGCATTATAAACTTTAGTCATCTAAAAATAGATCCAGATTGTCACGTATTACTGTGGTACAACATGGTTTAGTGTTGCTGTAGGTCTGTTTTTAGATCCCCGTTGCCAGGTTGGTGCCAACGGGGCTCCTTCTCTGCTTGTTAAATAAGTTTAATCGCCTGCTTCTCCCACATTTATCTCCTTCATTATTATTTACTGCACCATGAATCCCTTCGAAACAGCTATCCGGGAACAGAAACCGGTTTGCGTCAGGTTAATGGTCTATAAATCCAGAGTTTATATTTAGTCTTCATGAGAAAACAAACATGTATTTATTGCATTTAAGGACCAGAGCGTGCTGCTCTCTTTAGGTTGAACGTGCATATATTTATATTTGTATGTACGGTGCAGATTTATCGGTCATGAGCTCACAGATCCGCAAATGGCTTCTCTGTGTTTGTCACTCATTAAACTTAAGTGTGACAATCCCACACAGATGTTTTTGCACAGTTTGGACTGTTGCTGAGCGTTCCTATCGGGTTTTATGGGATCTTTGGTTTTTTCCTTTGTTGTAATGTTTTTAAAGGGAGAGAGTAAGTCTTTTTTTCTTTTACATTCCTGCCTGAGGAGCTCCGGCACTGGAAACTCTGTATTTTAGTCCAACTTCTGCTCACCCAGCACTCAAATCACCCAGAATCTGTTTGTTGAACCACAAAGTGCCAAGTCACTCAGTCAGTCAGTCAGTCGCTCGTATAAACCTGCCTCCCCGCTGCCCTCCGTGCCTTTCGCCGTGCTCGCCATCTTTCTCCAGGTCTCACGTGGAGACTTATGGCCATTTAAACAAACACAGGCACTCAATGGTCCCTCTGTCTACGGCTGCTGGGGAAGAGTTTCCTTTATGTGGTATGTGTATAAGCGTGTAAGGGAAAAAAAATCTTTATGCAGGCGTAATTAGTCTTCGACATGAACACACACGGGTGTACGTGTGTGTTGGGCGAAAAAGGAAACGACTCGATGCCCTGTAGCCTTTCTGAGGGAACACAAATGTAAACATACCCTCCTCTGTGTCACATACAGTACAGGTCAGACCCAGTTGACGGTGCCAGGTATGAGGTATAAACACAGCACGGTGGAGTTTAGACCCCTTTTTCCCCTCGCCAGGCTTCACTCATCACACATATCAGCAGTAGCCAACATGAGTCACTTCCTACATGTTTACATTTTCTTAGTTTTTTTGGTATGCTATTAGCACATGTGCCTGCTCTGTTGATGTCGATCTAAACGAGGTCCGGTCTGATCTCCAGAGTTTCCTTCTTTAATCTGTTTTTAGAACGAATACACAAACTTATTCACTCTGGCTTGTCTGATGGAGACAAACACGTTTACCTTTGAAAACAACGATCTTCCTGGGATTTATCACCAGAATAATGGGCTCGACACACAGGAGGCGACAAACGACCGCGATCAGCGAAATTTGTCGCTGTCGCTTTTATTACCTGTCACACGGGAGGCGATCTGCGGTAGCGGCCAGCGGCAAAGCCGTCTACGCGTTCTGTTCCATGGCGAAATCGAAACTTCCGTTGTTTTGTTTGGCTGTGTCAGGTTGGAGGGAATTAAGGTTATTTAAGCGGTTCAGAGTTAATAAAGTGGTAGATATGATGTTTCACAAGGTGCTGCTAGAGTTATGTGAAATCTTACTTCTGATTTTACTTTATAAAACATAATAATAATCAACTTCTCCTCCACGTTTGCTCGGAGATGTACGGAGCATCCAGTCCGCTCATTGGTCAGTGAATGAAACCTCCGTTGATTGGTCCTCGTCCGAGCGACAGCGATGAAAAGTTGAAAATGTTTCAACTTTCTGGGATCGCGTCGCTGGGTCGTACGTGCACGACACGTGCACGAGTGCAAACTTTCACACGCACGTTTTTCGCGTTTCGCTTAGTAGGAGAGAGACCTGCGATTATCGCTTTGTCGCGCATGTCTCATTGAAAATGAATGGAGGAGAGGCGATGTCGCCTCCCGTGTGTCGAGCCCATTAGGGTCCCACCCGTCACCCTTGTACTGGGTTGGACCACCTTCAGCGTTCAGAACTGCCCTCGTGACATTGATTCCCCATAGATTTTGGTAGAATCAGTTGAAGATTTGTCGGGCCCGTGAAAGCCGTAGAGTCCAGTGAACTCATCGTCCTCTTTAAGAGACCCGTTTGAGATGGCGCATGGTCCAGTTGGTACTAAGGAGCTCAAAATCTTCCCAACGGGGAGTAGGATGGATCCATGCTTTCACACTGGTGACATCAAATTCTCACCCAACAATCTGGATGTTGCATTTAACTCATTCGCTGCCAGCGTTTTTCACCACTATATATTCTGCGGACACTGTGCGAGTTTTTCATTTGTAGCACTCAGTTTCAGCTCACACCGTGCGTCTGGTAGCAACACGTCGGAACTAAAAATGTGCTAAAAATAGCTGTTTTTACTAGGGCTGTCGCGGTAACCGCAAAAATGAAATATCGCAATATGAAGAAACCCACCGCGCTGCATCATGGGCCACCGCGATTACTGAACTTGATTCAACTCAGTGATGCATGTTGAGAAGGATGGCTGCACTGGTATCAAAACGAAACGTTACTTGTGAAAACCCACAAAAGGTTTGATTGGTCAACGGGGGTAGCGTGATCATGCTGCACGCACATGCGCAGATCATTTTCTTTCTGATCCTCTGGAAGGAAGGACGGTCCTGTCGCTTCAGATGCATCTCTAATCTGCAGGTAAAGTCGGCTACAAAGTTGTAGTCAAAGTAGCTGAGGGGGGTCAGAAATGTCGCCAGATTTGTCGCTAGGCGCCTTTTTAAAAAAAAAAGGCATTAACTCATTCACTGCCAGCCGTTTCCTGATCACTAACGGCCTTCGCTGCCAGTGTTTCTCACCGTTTTTACTGTTTTTTTAAGAGTCACAGAACGTTGCGTGCTAGCATGATGTCGATGCCAAAACAACCAAACTAAAGAGGAGACTCACCTCTTACATCAGGAAGAAGCCGTGTGTTTAGAGCGTTATCCATTCTTTCATAATCCGTTGTCGAATTGTGATCGGCAGACGCTTTTCTGGTTCGCGCCTCACTTTTTTTACAGGAACGGCCCAAAACGATCTCCTAACACATGGATGTGTTGCTTCCTGATCATGTGATCTGTGACGTATGCGGATGAAGATCGGCTTCAGGGCTGAGATGTTTGTTCTCTCAGCGCGGGGGCTCGTTCCGATGCTCAAACAGTAAAACAATGCAAATGCTGACTTAAGTCGTCATTGGCAGTCAACGGTTGGATCTAAAATGACGACTTTAGTCGTCAATGGCAGTGAATGAGTTAAGGGGGTCTGAAAAGTCATTAGAAATGGCGACAAAGTCGCTAAGTTGGTAACACGCCAGCTGGCCGCTCGCAACGCTACTTCCAACAGTTATC